>NC_069657.1:190736856-190821856 GCF_027244095.1 Hemicordylus capensis
TTTTATTAGCTTCTATACAGAGAGAACATAGGAAGCTGCCATATACTGAGTCAAACCATTGGTCTATCTATCTCAGTATTGTCTTCACAGACTGGCAGCAGCTTCTCCAAGGTTGCAGGCTGGAATCTCTCTCAGCCCTATCTTGGAGATGCCAGGGAGGGAACTTGGAACCTTCTGCTCTTCCCAGAGCGGCTTCATCCCCTGAGGGGAATATCTTGCAGTGCTCACACATCAAGTCTCCCATTCAGATGCAACCAGGATGGACCCTGCTTAGCTAAGGGGACAAGTCATACTTGCTACCACAAGACCAGCTCTCCTATACTTCTATACTTTTTTTTCTTGTGATCAATCTGAATCTACTTCCCTGTAGCTTGAGCCTACTGTTCCTTACTCTGTTCTAAGTGGATGGTAGACAGCTGCCATTGCTACCCCACATTGCATATTTGGGAGAAACATATCAGAAAACCATCAACATATCCACTTAAATGTACTTTTCATAGGTTATATTCAATTCCTTCCCAATTAGTGGGCCATTCAGATGCAACATGAACCTTGGCAAAACCTCCCCAAGTGTTGAGAATGAACACTCTCCTCTCCATGCATGAGGCTTGGAAGAGCAATACTGCCAATTACTCGCAGGCTGAAAGCCATCTTCCAGATATGTGACCTTTCCATGTGCAGAGACAGCTTTCAAGGAGGCAATATCCCAACAAGCATCAGGAGATGGTACAAACCTGTGAATGGTTTGCACCACTCTCCCATATATTTGAGTTGTCTATAGGACAGAGAGCCCTGGCCTCTATATTTAGTATTGCATCCATACCTTCGTTTCCTCGATTGAATTGACTGTCCTCAACACTGAGCTGGCTGATGGATCTTATTCACTAATCAGGAGACTGATCTATTGTAAGTCACTCTCTTCAATTCTCCATATCGCCTTTGCATGTGCTCTTGTCTTTCTGAGCATGCTTCAGCCTTCTTTCTTTTGCCTTGAAGCTGCTGTGTCCCCTTTTGTTCCTGGAGGCCTGTCCCTGAAGTCACATTAGATCATTAATATTCTTCTCCATTAGGGGCCTTACTGCACTTATGATGCCTCAATTTCCTGCCTGCATATGCAGACAATCCCTCATTCTCCTATGCTGCCCCAAAAGCTAAATTTGCAGGAAGAAGAAGAGTACTAATATTTGGCCCAGGAAACAAGGTTGTCCCCAACTCTGCCCTTCAGTTTTGGGACAGTGTACAAACTGATCTGCTGAATCTTTCTTTGTAAGTGGATTGGATGGAGTAGACTGAAAATGTGAAGTGAATTGTTCCAATGCCCATCAATTGGGAGGTAGGGAAAGTGAACAAGTTGGCAGCATGAGCTGCTTATTTGGAGCTACAATTAGGTAGGTACATCAGATATCCTACAAAAGGGACACATTTGGAGCTTGGTACTATACGAGGAAGATATGTACAGCTGGAAGGTACTATATGGCAAATTCAGCTTGTTATTGATTTACCATCATGGCTATATGTCAGAAAATCTTGCTTAAGCTTCCCCTGCAAAGACTCAATTTGGTTCAATGTCTTGAAGATAGATAAGAGAGCTAGTTGCCAAAAGGAATTAAATGTGCCTCTATAAACTACATTCTAAGTGGCTAAACTGGACCAAAGTATTTCTCTAAGCTTTAACATGCATCCTTAGACTCTCCCTTATTTAAGTGAGTGAAACTGTGTTCTCCTCTATTGCTAAAGTTTCTTTCTTGCTAAATCAAAGTATGTGCACAGTACACTTATATAAGCATACTTACATGTACATACATACAGGTATCTGTACCTTGAATTTCTTTTTGTGTGAATAACTGGACCTGCTTTGATTTTAAAAGTGAAATGGGTACAGTTCCCTCAAATGCATGGTACAGATAGGAACTGCACTGCTGTTCAACAGAATGTGTGAATAACTGGTAAATAACTGTACCTATGTACACTGTTCACTTGGCTGTGTGAATGCTGAACAATGTCTGAATGGGGCTTAAATGGAACTGACTCTCAAAGTACATGTATTTATTTCAAACCTTTGGCAGCCTGATCCTATGCATGTTTACTCATAAACAAGACCAACCAAGTTCAGTGGAACATATTACATAGGACTAGAATATTATTAAGACATTCATTCTGCCCTGTCCCAAAGACTACATTGCAAGTTGAAGGCCTAGTTTGCTTATCACATTTTCTCTCTCTCTCTCTCTCTCTCTCTCTCTCTCTCTCTCTCTCTCTCTCTCTATATATATATATACACCCCTCATTCAGATTTAGTTAATAAGAAGCAAGACAGCACCAGGAATGATTTCTCCAGAACTGTTCTAATTCAATTAAAATCAGAGTAACTTCTAAGCTTGGGCTGAAGCACAAGATATCCAGCATGAATCCTTTTGAGAGTCCCACTTTGAGACAAGGGCACTCAAGATTTCTTTAATAAGTCCATTAGGAACCCCAAAGCCAAGAGGGAATAGCCTCATTACAGTCACTGCACGAGGTTACACAAGGCCGAGCTAAAAGCCCCAATCTCTCTCACACACATGCAAACACCAATTATGCTTCACAAGTGCTATCAAAGTGGGGACTATGGCATTACAATGAATATCACACAAGTTCGACTGAGCTGCTGCATGTAGATGTGGAAGAATGGATCAAGTGTGTCAGAACTACCTCACAGGGTTGTTGTGATGAAAACATGGGAAAACTCTGAGCTTCCTGGAGAAAAGGCAGAATACAGACCTGATAGAGAAAACAGGCAGTTTGGAACAATAGGTCCAGCATTATACTGCCAGAGATTACTTCAGCAACAATGTGTCCTTATTAGGATGAACACCATCGTACATTCTGTTCTTCCCTAGAGGAAAGAGTTTTTAGCAGCTAGAAAAACTTACATTTTAGATGAACATTTTTAATTTCAAGAGCTACATCCATTCCAGAGTCTGCTGGACCACTGGAATGCCCTCTAGGGGATGGGAGGCTGCCTAATTAACTTTCTGGCCCTTCATGCTATATTAATAGATCCTTTCTGCCTAGCTCCCACTTTCCAGTCTATGTTCTCCACTGAGCGCTAGTAGTGTATACAAAAAAATAGCTGTTTAAAACAAATAAAAAAGGGAGAACTCACAGGAGTATGTACATTATAAAATTCCCTGCCAAAATCTTTTACAGGTGGACTTCTGTATTCATGGTGGTTCCGTTTTCTGCAATTACCACAGATAGTGAAACCACAAATACAGAGCCATTAAGTTTATGGGATAATAGGGTTTAGGTTCCTGGAGGCCCGAAACACTTATACAAAACAGTGGGAAACGGTCAAAAGGGGCAATATACACTAACCTACCAGGCTCCATGGGCCTCCAGTGATCCAGCAATGACCCCAAGAAGTCCAAATTCATCCTCTCTTATTTTGCAGAAAAAATTGTGGGTTTTTTTAACTAAAGAAGCCACAAAAAGGCTCCGTTTGACAAACTGGTAACCAGAAATGACCTCCAAGGTCACTTTCAGCCACCCCCTGACCTGCGGATTAAACAATTTTTCACCTCCCCCCCACCATGTATGCCAAGGTCATGTATCAGTGTCCCGACTGCAGATATGCGAAACCACAGTGCTGGATCCACAGGTAACAAGGTTTGGCTATGCACCCAAAAGAGCTGGATTCTGGAACTTCCATAATGTTTATATGCAAGTTGCATGAGTCAACCTTTCTGACATAACATTTGGGTTACAATTTGGGCCAGTTCAAAATCGATGAACACAGCCAGCTTATGGGTTGAGGGCAGGGACGTGGCAAGAAAGCTCCTGCCCTGACATCACTAAAAAATGTACTAATATGCTTTAAAGCTTTTGAACACCCCCTCATCAGTGTTCCCTCTAACAGGGATTCCCAGATGTTGTTGACTACAACTCCCAGAATCCCCAGCTGCAATGGCTTTTGCTTGGGGATTCGGGGAGTTATAGTCAACTATATCTGGGAATCCCTGTTAGAGGGAACACTGCCCCTCATGTGATTAAAGGACATTCAGGCATGTTGGGATGTCATTTGGTGATGACAGGGTGGGTGCGTTCTCACCACATCCCCACCCTCAGTTTGCCAGGGAGCCAGTTTGCTCATCCAAACTGGCTCCCTGACAGGCCTGTAACCAGCCTTTAAAAAAAAAAATGGAGCGGGGAAGGCGGGGACTGCAGAAGTCAGGGGAGGCAGGTTATAAAATATTCAGTGAAAACAGTCAGTGAGGCTGGGGAGGAAAGATAATTTTCTGTTGTGGCATGTATACACCATGCCACCAGCTGGCTATGGGCCTGCTCCCCGACACAGAATGTGCCTATTGAACCTAGCATAGCATCTCTCCCAGTGACTGTGGAGTCTTCCCTTTTGTATCCTTCTAGGCTGGGAGTCAATTTGGGACAGGGAAACACCTCATTTCTTTTACTATGGAAAACTTTTGGGAACTCTTTTGTTGAAAAACAAATATATTCTAAATAATAATATTGATGAAATTTATTTATTTATTTATTGCATTTATATACTGCCGTACACAAAACCTCAGGGCAGTTTACAATCCAATATTTACAGATATTGATTTGTTTTGCATAATTTAATCTATGTAGGACACAAACTCCACTGCTAGAAACCTACTACACTTCCCTTCTCCGTCTTCCGAAGTGTGTGTGTGTGTGTGTGTGTGTGTGTGTGTGTGTGTATATATATATATATATATATATATATATATATATATATATAATCAGATTTGTTTAATATTTTTTTCCCCACTTAATATTTTAATTGTATCTTTTTTACCGTTAAATTTTTTTTTTGCTGTAAACCGCCTTGGGATTGTTTTAATGAAAGGCGGTATATAAATTTAACAATAAAAAAATAAATAAATAAATATGGGCATGTATTTATGCCCTCCTTCTCTCTGTACCAATATTTCCTAGCCCGTGTGCTAGAGAACACTTGCTAGTTTGCCACACTGACTCATCTCATACACTGGGAAGGATGCATCCCTTCTGATGCATAAAAGAGCAAATCAGCTCCAAAAGCAGGGCATTTCAATTCCAGACTTTTGGAGCCACTTGTTCCCTTAGGACTCTGTATGCAGCAACAATGCATGTGAAAATAAATCAATGCATGCTGTCTCTCTTTTGAGGGGGACAGCATACCTCCACCTTTTGTAATGTACTATACTACAGATATTAATGTAACACTTTTCAAAGTTTTCAAAGCAGTTTACGTAGAAAAATAAAGATGCTTCCCTGTCCCAAAAGGGCTCACAGTCTAAAAAGAAACATGGCAGACACCAGCAATAGCCACTGGAAGGATGCTGTGCTAGGATTGGATAGGGGTAATTATAAATATAAGAAAACACACACTTCAAGTGCCTCAGACCGAAAAAGTTGGAAACACAGCTCAGCAATTCAGGTAGCTGAAAAATGCAATACCAATACATGTTGAAGCCTGTTGATAACATCTGAATGGCTGGAACGAAGGCAGTTACCCAACTAAAGAAATCCTAGTTGATTAGTAAATTGATCAAATTTGCATGCACTTGCATATAAGTAAATAAGAGTTCTGAAGCAAGCAGTACTCTGTTTTGAGATGATGCAAGTCATAGCAAACATCAATTCAGATAAGCATTCCTTTCTGTTCTTAGAGAAAGAAGGGAAATGCCTCTGAAGTTTGCCATCTGCAGTTTTGTTTTTGTAAACACATTTATGTCTTCCAATGAAGCATTTAAAAAACACCTTAATGGATTAATAAGGTTTCCCCCACTTAAGCATAGCATCTCTAGCTAGAACCTTCTAGAGATTTTCTCAGGAATGAATATTCCTGAATACTCAGCTGAATATAGGACTTCAGCCTTAGCAAGTTGAATCAGAACACTACTATGCATTTTCTCCAATGGTTCATGTGGTCCAGCTCATACATGTACAGCTGCAGCATAATGGGTATGTATTTTAAGTGTAACAAACAGAGCTTTAAAGGATTTATACTGAATTTATGCCACTTTTTAATCCCATCAGTATGCAACAAAACCAGCTATATAGTAGTAGAACACAAATTAGGAAAGATCAGGCAGATTTCCTTGTTATCTAAAGGCATCAATTAACCCTGTGAAAGCCTACGTGTAATACTGCACACTACCTTAAACAGCAGCATAGTTATTGGACACCACTAATAAATACTCCGATGGGCATTTGTTTGCTCTATAGGAAATTAGAAGGTATGTTTTTACCAACAGCACCATCTCCCACAAGTACCTACTACAGTGCTATCTCCTCGGGTCTAATATTAAGCTCAAAGAGCTCCACCGGATGTTAGCAGTTCCTGCTACCTTAAACCTGGAGTGGGCTGTAGCCTGGGCTTAAGTGAAGTAGCTCTTTAGGCTTTTGAGCCTGCTTCTCCTTCCCTTCCCACTAATACTGCAGATCTGATTGGCTGGCTGAGGGCTTCACCATGCCGTTTTTGCACACATTCTGTGTATGCATGCAGGATTAATTTTACTTTATCAAATTTCTCCCCGGTTCCTCCCCTACACGAAGCAATGTCTCTTGTTCCTGTCCTGTCCTGCAGCCAAGTTCTCCTGGAATTCAGGAGTTTGAATATTCAAAGTCATCCTAAAGATTTTTTTTTTTTAACATGCTGTCAGTTTGCAACTTCCTCTGCCTCCACAAGCAGTCATTTTGGTCCTCGGCGCTCGCTCATCTCCCCCCAGATGCTATTTTGTGCTAGGAGCTCCCAAAGCTCAGAGGGTGGGGGAGCAGCTCACAAGGGGAGGGGGTCAGAGCAGCTCACAGAAGCCTTAAGTCTGCCCAACTCTATCTTAAGCAATACTACTAAAAGTACTGGAGCACATCAGCCTATTTATTCACAACAGTCATTATTAATTTGTTTTTGTTTTTTTAAGTATAATTTCTTCCAGTCACTTTCTACTCAGCATCAGAACACATTCTGTCATAATTTAAAACAGAGTCAGCTATATTCTACACCTCAGGGTAAGTAACAAGTAACACCCAAGGGCACTTTTGCGTGTGCCAGCCCAATTTGCAATCAGAGGACAGAAAAGAATTCTCAGAATCAGAGTTTTCAATGTGTACTTGTCCGGTGGGGGCCCCCGCCTGCCTTGCCGGCTCCGTTTCCTCGGCAGCCAAGGCTAGGGAGGCCCCGGGTGGGGCAGGCGGCCAGGCAGAGCAGCCCAACGAGCGGCCAGCCAAAACACTGCAAGACCAAGGAGCCGGGCTAGAGGGGCCAGGGGAAGGGCAGGGCAAGTGAGGGAGAAGGCAGCAGAAGACAGAGGCACAGCTGAGGGGGATACGGGTGAGAGCAGCCTGATATGGCAGGGTGGAGGTCCAATTAGTGGGAACATGGGATGCATCAGTTGTCAGGAGGAATTTAAGAGAGGCTTGGCCAGTGATGAGGGGCAGTGGGAGGGTGAGTGGTGGAGGCCTCCGGATAGAGACCACCACAGCGACCCCAAGGAGCCTGGAGGAGGGGGGCTCGGGTGAACCAAACCCCCTCCCCTCAAAAACTCCCCAGGCCCTGCCTGGGGGAGGTGAAAGGGAGAGGTAAAACAAGAACACGGCCATGGAGAGACCAGTGTCATGACAGTACTTTAAAAGAGTACGTATCTATCTCTCATAGTTACAAAATAGAACTGCAAAAAGCCACTGAAATAAATTAAAGTCCTGACATTTAAATTATGCTTTTGATTTCTCATTGTTTGTTTCAAATGTGTTTCATCTGAGAGTGTAATCTATAAAATTATTTAGAACAGAACAGAAAATTCAGATGCCCATATGATGTGACTGCTTAAAAACGGTTTTTAAAGCCTGTACACATTGCTTCTCTGTAAATGCTCATGAACCTCAACTACATATATGGCACAGCCTGATGCACCATTATAAACATCATCTGCACTGCCCAAAGCTGAGTTGCATTTGGGCTAGTACTGGATACTCAGTATTCAGTACTGGATAGCTCTGGGCAAATGCCCATTATAAAAAGGAAGCATATAGCTTTTTCCAATTGAAAGACATGAGGGGAATTCATACAAAATGTGGATGTGCAGCCTGTAGCTGTCACAGGTAATGTTTACTTGTGCTTTGTTGGGAAAGGGTAAAAGTGAGTAAAATAAAGGGGGCTATTTCAAGCCAGTTTTCCTTTTCTCCTTAAATTTAGCAACTTATTTCCATCAGTGGGGGAGCAAGTCAAATCTGCCCTCCAAAACCATTTAACACCCCGCTCACAGCACAAAATGAGTGTTTTATCAGCAACAATCAATACATATTTGTACAACTGCAACATACTCTTCTGTTCAAATATTTGCAGGGATAATTAATTGACAAACAGTAATTAGGCTCAGCTCCCAGATGCGTACCCTTTGTATAGCTTGCCCTCTACAAATCTGACCACTTAACATTACTTCACATGGCATTTGTTTGGTGTCTGAATGTGTTATCCCAGATGAAGATAAGGGTTCATAAGGGCTGGCGATTCAAAAGATGTCTAAGAGACTCTCTCCTGTTTTTAGGTACAAAGCAAAAAGAGTTTACCAGTGCACCTGTGCATCAACACGCTTGGTTTTGGCTAAAAGCAGTAGCTGTATCAATGTTTCTGGTTATGGCCAGCAATTTTCCTCTGTACAGATTTGTCTTCAGGAGCACACACAGAAAACAGGCTTCTGCCAAGCCCATTTGGAAATAAAGTTGCAGAGTGTAGAGTGACATTGCAATGGGCAGCAAGATTGCCAGCTTACACTTGCGTTTTTGAGATTCAACATGGAAAACAGCACCTCCACCTTTAATATACTGATTGTTGCAGGTAATGCAGTTTTTCCCATCTTGGTGCTACAGTAGGAAGGAAAAACTACAACTACTAAAGCATGTCCTTCAGCAAAGCTATTAAAAGCAAAATGGCCCCACCCAGTATGGAATTTGGCAACTCTGTATCCTCATGCTATTGCAGCTGCACACCACCGTAGAGGTCTATTGAATAAGTCTATCAATATTCCCATGTTGAGGTTCCAAACCTACGTGCACTTCCTTGAAAATAAGCCCCACTGAACTCAAGTAAACAGGCATAAGATTGGGCAGTAAATGATACGTGTGAAGCGCAAGCCTTTGAAACTCTAGGTTTAAACAAAAAAAGGGGAGGGGACAAAAAGAGTCATAAAGCACCTTTAAAACTATACCTTTAGTCATGCAATTGTGCGGCTGCAACATACAGCACAGAAGCAATACCACAGCTTCAGCTAGCTGAAATTGGTCTCAATGTGTCATTACTAAGGTTTATTATTTGTAAGTACAACATAGACTAATTAAGGAATTGCATCCTAAAGTGTTTAGAAATAGAAAAAAAGTATAATCACTTGCATATGTGTATAATTGCCTGTAAAATGATTGCAAAACAAGGTACTTTCTAAAACCAGATAATAAAATCTATTTTCTCCATAGGTGCAAATTTCAATATAGAAACCAGTGTGGTATATTTTAATTCATTAGCCATTTATATTAATATTATTATTGGAAGCTTATGATTCTAGACTTCCTAACTTTAAAATAATTGGAAACCAACAAAGAAGTATAATGCCTGTAATTATCTGAACAGAAGAAAAAGGACAAAAGATAGAAAGCAAGTTGCTCCCATTTGAGAAATGCCATCGTTTTGTTAAGATGTTTTAAGTACACAGATGAAAGCCACAATTTGGCCCTTGAATTCTTCTACAAATACAAATAGTCTCATTGACTGCTATTCACCATATTTCAATTTGACCAAGTTTCCCCCGTTCTGCATTATATCCTACACACCCAAATTCTTGCTTACACTATTTAGACATTACATTGTACATAAGTACAGCTGACTGTATACAATCAATCATCTTTATTACAGCCATAGACCATCAAAAAGAACAATAGATAATACATCTGAGTAGGATACATACAATAATACTTAAAGTAAAATATTCAAGATTAAGGTGAAGCAAAGTCTAGAAACTAAGAAGCAAAACTTAGCTACATTATAAGTGACCTGAAATTTCTTATCTGCTAAAAGAAACGGTAAATAAAATACATCAGGATGACCAGGGAAATTCAATAAAATAGGCAAAGTCAAATTATTACACAAATCAGAATAAAATCTACAATAAAGAAGCCTGCGAGTTATCGTTTCTGGTTCTTCAGAGCCACAAGGACACAAACATTGGGCAGTAGGAATTTTACAGTGTCTGCCCTCTAGTAACTCTGAAGGAAGGACATTAAATCAAGCCCTAGAAAACGCCCAGAGATATTTCAAATATGTCAGTGAGCGCAGATAGGACGCCATTACTGTTCTACCACCATATCTTAGCGTCCTACATGAGTTGAGACTCAAACTCAAATTAAACTGCAATCCTATGTCTAAAAAGCATTTTGTGATTATTTCTTTGGCCTTCTTGCTGTTTAATGTGCTCAAGGTATCCAGAAATAGACTACAGTCAAGCAATTTTTTGAACAATACATTTCTGCTAACTAGAATGAAAATTATCTTTCAAAATAAGAGGGACCAAACCTACAGGAGTATGATTCAATCTATGCAACAAACAGCTACAGCCATGCATATTCTCGTATCTACCCAAGTGAGACCCACCTCCATCCTGAATGCAACATCCTGAATGCACACCTAGCAGTAATAAAATATTTTTAAAATCTAGATTGAACTCTCTCAAGTGGCCCAATGTTGACATATGGGCCTAATGATGCCCCACATCATAGCCGCACCAGCAATTTTGCCTGTAAAAGCTTAATGGATGCAGGAACAAAACTGTTTTCTTGCCTATGGTGAAACCCTGGGATAGCTGATTCACTCCTTTGGGAAAGGTCAAGATACATATTTAGCATGGGCAGTCCTCTCTTCATTGGCCTGAAATACGACACCAAGATATTTAAAACAGTTAACCTGTTCAATAGCATGATTAATCTATGATGCAATTATGAGTCTCTGGTCTATTGGAACAAACCATTATTTGGGTGGCAGGGGGTTTATAATCACCAAGTGGTCCTCTTTACAGTGTTGGGCCAACTGATTGTATACATTTTTTGTGTGAATGACCGTACATGCACTCATTTTAAAAGTAAACCTGGGAACAGGTCCCCTCAAATGCAGGGCACAGACAGGAACTATGACACTAGAATGCTGGACTAGGACTGGGGAGACCCGAGTTCAAATCCCCATTCAGCCATGATACTTGCTGCGTGACTCTGGGCCAATCACTTCTCTCTCAGCCCAACCTACTTCACAGGGTTGTTGTGAGGAGAAACTTAACTATGTACACCACTATGGGCTCCTTGGAGGAAGAGCAGAATATAAATGTAAATAAATAAATGTATACACTGTACACAGATGGCACATGGGTTGAAGATAGCGTGTCAGAGCTACTGGTGAAATCTGATAGGCTACCTTATAGAAGTGAACAGGGAACAGGCCACAGCAGCTCTTGATTAACAGGGTTCAGGGTTGGCTTATATGACCAGGAGCTGAGGGAAGCATGCAAGGAAAGAGAAATGTGACCAAGGCTCATTTAGTCAATGTGAATACAAAAATATTTCAGTCCTCAATCACATTTGCCGAGTAGGTATCAGTTCGCACAGAAACCGCTCTCAACTCTGAGAATACTTCTATAGCAGGGATAGGCAGCATGTGGTTCTCCAGATGCTGCTTAACTACAACCCCCATCACCCCCAGCCAGAATTTATTACAACTGAGGATGATTGGACTTGTGGTTCAGCAACATCTGGAGAGCCACACATTGCCTACTCGTGTTCAAGAGCCACCAAGAACATGAGGCTATAGGACTGCCCTTATTTCTGTCACAACAAAGCTGCAGGGAACACAGCGCACAAAGTGCTCGATCTAGCCCCTCCCCATGCATGTTATTCCAGATGTGCAGCTCTCCATGCATAAAAGGGCAGCCAATGGGGCAGAGAAGGGCAGTCAGTGGCAAGGATCCCCATATGAGGAACAGCATATGGGAAGGATGCAGCAGAGAAGGATTATTGTCACGAGAAGGATTGTCAGAGAAGGATTATTGAACAGCATATGGGAAGGATGCAGCATTATTGTCCTACCACCCCATTCATCCCATGTAAAACAACATTAACTGAAATCCAGTTGGGAAATCCTAGGAGGCATACATTCTGGTCATGGTATTTGCACTGATACACTTCAGTCTAGGTTATCAAGAATTACTTTACCGCAAAGCCCACTGGCACAACCTTGGGGGTTTTCAGGTGGTAGTGCCCCATCTACTATATGAAACTAAAAATCAGCCAAATTTTAAAACCTTCCCTGAAGAAGGTCAATACAAATAGCAAACACAAGCACCGTCACACATCTGAACACCTCCGACTGAAAGCTACATGAGTTATAAGTGCTCTCCACTCTCTGGCTTTAAACAGAGATAATGAGCCAGTTAAATCCAAGCATTATGGCAGTATAGGAATTTAGCAGGATTGATGAAAGAATAACAAAGGAAAAGCAGGAGAAAGCTTACACAGTATATACTTTGCACAAACCACTGCATGGCATATAATTAGCAACAGTTCAAAGTAATGGGGTTAATGAAACAAAGATCACAAGATGTTTCTTGTTCTTTCGTTTCTTCATTAGCCGTTTCAAATATAGATTTGCTTCAATAAGTTTCTATGCTCAGATCACTTACTCTGGAGTAATCCCAATGATGTTGATAGGTTGACATCTATGCCAGAGTCAAAACTCTGGATTTTTTTTTTTAATGCAGCTTTAAATCTAAAAATCTAACTTCAGTATTTTGAAGGCAATTATGCACCAATACTCTTGATTGTGAAAAAGCATTTCTCTTCTTCTTGCCATTAAGATATATTTTGTGGAATTGAATAGTACTAATATTCTTAATAGAATTCACATATTAAGAGTGCTACTTGCCTTGTTGTTGTTGTTTTCCCCTTTTGCTACCAACCACAGTCCAATTTGGAAATGTCCTACACAGCCTTCAGTTTTGTACTCCATTGTCACTCAACATTTTCTTTTTATAAAAGCCCCCTCACCCCCCAAAAAATGCCTTTAACGAATCATAGGGTTACCACCTTTTTCTTGCCCTGCATCTGTGTTTTTAATCTAGCTTTTCCTCACAGGGAGAAAAAATAATCAGGAAGGATTTACGTGGTAGATCTCTGCATGTCAGACTGCTGTTAAAAGGAACAGGGCAGGTAGTAGGATGGAAACCCCAACAGCCCACTTCTTTGCATGTTTACTCAGAAAAAAACCCCACCAAGTTCACTGGAACTTACTTGGGAATAAAGTGAGCATAGTACTGTAGCAGAAGGTTCCCAGTTTGGGGACTTAAATCTCCGACTTCAGCCTACCAGCAGGACTACAGTCCAAGGCTGTGATCCTATATACACTTACTCAAAGGTAAGTCCAATTGGAGTACTCTAGGACTTTTTTCTGAGAAAACATGCTCAGGTTGGAAGTGTGCATGTCTTTGTACAAATGTATTATTTACCTTGGACACATAAATTCATTAAAATGCCTGTTAAAAACCTAAGCTACTATGTTCAGTTTAAAAAAAAATCTGTATTCATTTGTGGAGATAAAGGTGGAAGATGCAATATCTCCATACTCAAAGACTCAACACGCAAAAAAACTGCTGTTCCAGAGGTTTTATGTTGTTTCCCAGCGACACCCCACACAGACTACCGCAGATGTATAGACCAGAAGTAAATTTGTATTCACATTACAAATCCAGCAGGTCAGGAATTTAATTTTTATAGCTCTCGACATGGAACGTGGCTCACAAATGCCAACAACAAGGAATTCAAAACAGGATCAATTCTTTTCCCTTCTTCGAAACAATCTTGTAAGTGCCCGAGTATCCCAGAACATGAAAGAATACTGTTGCTTTTCTGAGCTCTTTTGATATCTCTCTCTCTCTCTCTCTCTCTCTCTCTATGGTGGAGCCATTCATGAGTGATGGGGGAAATCTCTTTTGAAAATAAATGGTGCCCCTTCAAGTGTGTTCAGATACATCCTGGCTAGACCTCCTTGTGCGCCTCAGTTAGGACTTGAAAAGGATGCTTGATTTTAAAATTTGTTTTCGGTATCAAAATGTGATGCCTCATATCAGTTTTCAAGCCTTGTTCTCACAGCACAGGCTTTATGAGTTTCTTTCTGCATGTCAATATGGGAAGCAGAAAGTAATCAGATTGGTGGGGAGAGGTAATGGAGATGGGAAGAAAGGATAGCTTAGGCAACCGTTGCTGCACAGCCTAACGAAGTTCACACTCTGCATATGACATACTGAAAAGGTTAATGTTGCTGCACTTAACCGTTTTCTTCACATCCATAAGCATAGCTGTCACCACATACTTACCACAGCAGCACTAATCACTTTACAAGAGCCAAAAGCACCAGGAAAAATCCTGTTGCACAAGAGAAACTCTTTTTGTACATATTTGTGCATCCACGCCTATGCAGGTTTACTCAGAAGTTAGGTTCACTGTGTCCAGCAGGGCTTACTTCCAAGTAAGCGTGCAGTCAACTGCAGCCTCACTCTTCCTTCCTGCCTTTAAAGATATCTAAGGATTATGCACAATTAGGTCTGCCACCTTAGAAAAGGGAAAAATGTAACTTAATAGACATAAAGAACGGGACACAACACCACAGACTATGAGACTTGCAGGAAGTGAAAATGCTGGTTTTAGTCACAGTGGAACTATTCACAGGACCTTCCTCAAAAAAGGAAAACAAAGATGAAAGTTCAAATGTTAATGTGTAGTTGTCAGAAGATTACTTGGATTGCAATCCTGCACACAGTTAAGTGGCTTAAATCCTGTTGACTTCAGTTAGATTTAAGTAGACTGACTGTGAGCAGAACTGCAGCCTTCATCTTCTCCCACGGCCAAGATTAACATCAGGCTTCTATTAGGAAGCATTATCAAACATGAGTTTAGCATATAGATCATCCTACAAAGAAACATGACAGGAAAATTTAGGCATGTTACATTGTGCATTACAGGAAAAGCCATCCTAGTCCTGCAGTTTCACAAGAACCTGCAAGATGCATACCACTACAGTCAGTTTAAAATTCGCACACAGACTCAAAATGTGGAAGAGACTGATGTACAATAAGCTTTACACCCAACAGTATTAAGATCCACAGAAGGCAAACCACAGACAGAACAGTCAAGTTAAAAGGTGAATAAAAGACTCACACAGCCAGTCGCATTCTCACAAGTCGGTCAAAAGATACGATATGGTCAGTAATTCATTTATATACTGAAAGAGTATGGATGCCTTTTTCAACATAGTTTTAGGATAGTGGATTCACATTGTACATGTACCCCTTGCACTGCATATTGAAAACATGCAGCTAATTCACATTAACAAGGTTTATTCATGGAATGTGGATCAATAATGGTGTGTTCATATGACAGCTAAAAATAATTCTGATTACTACCATTTACCACTGATTCTTTTTAAAGCATAGTTGAAAGACAAGTTTCACGTTAAAAAAACCCACCACCACACCAAACACACTACTTGTGTGCTTGAGAACAAAAATACCAGTGCACTTTAAATAAAATTTAGCCTTGAAATAAAATGTGTTGCCATGAAGCATCTGACAGGAACCATTATTGACACTGTTAGAACACCAAAGTGATTAGCATTGTTCCTGTAATACCTTGATGTCAGGTGCCTACATGACATTCTGTTGATGCAGATAAATCCAGTTTGCATTGGAGCTGGATAGTTTTACTATAATTCTTCTTTAAGTTACAAAGTTTGGATTTTTTTTTTCAGGTTGCTGCTGCTATTTTATTGGAAAGGCCAGCTTCTCTCTGCTTTAAAGCTTTTATTTTCATTGGTTAATCAACAGGTATTATTTACATTTGCCATGATGAGAGATCTAGGAAACAGAGCCAGGAAAAAGAGCCTACGCTTCTTTTCAAATATTATGTTCTGAGTGCTCCCACCTACAAAAAGGATGACACACCTCATTTTAATCTGACCTTCCTGGAAGTTTATGCTTCACAGTGGTGGAAGACCAGGATACTGTGCTTACAGAACAGACACCTACTGTGCCAGAGGACTGGCTATATTTAATCAATTTTTACCCTCCTCCTGCTTCTTTACTTTCCCATCTGCATTATTTGAAGGCTAGAAGTTCAAAGAGTGTGAAACACAAATGAGGTGGTTTGTATATTTCCAGAATCATAATTAATGCTCACCATCAATTTGATACAAAAATATATTTGGGTATATATTTTCCACTCCATGTACTCACAGTGTTTCCTATTCCTTTAATCATGCATGCATAGACATTTTACACAGAGTAAACTGGTCAACTGCTTGATACTACAACATTAATTGAATATTTGAAATACTTCCTAGTACTTGGATCTATTTACCAAGATATGATTTTAAAAATAAATTAAGAAGGCTCCAGACTCTTCATAACAACCCTCAACATCCTTCCCCCGAAACATAAAATTCCCAGAACTTATTTTTACTATAACGTGAGTTTTCACTTAAAGGGGTAGCACTTCTAGCAGAAACAATTTAATACCCTATAGCAATATTAGCCATATGCAGTCATTAGTTTATAGGTTAGGAAGGGGGATGGGGTGGGGTGGATGTTGCTACAAAGTGAAAAATAAAATTCGATGAGTTTTAGTAATCTAAAGATTTTCAGCCCACTGTGCTCTTTTTTTAAAAAGTGACCCTAATATCTAGATACAAATCATCACTGTGTTTCCCCCCAACTCAAGAGTTGTTACAAAATACGCTCAATGTTATTTTATAGCAGCTGTGGATATTAATCAATAGCTTCAAAAAGTAAATATTGTTATCATCAGCTTGCATTATTTTGCTTGGCACATGATATCTAAGTAAATAGAGAAATAGGACTGACTAGTGCATCTCAGTTTTTTCCAGTGATGAACCTTTGCTCATCAATGGCATGGGTGGGGGAGGTAGCAGAAAAGAGAAATAAATACATTGATAAAATAGTTTATCATGCTTATTGACAGAGAAAATGCTCCATTACTTCACAAAATGCCCATATCACAATTTCCTTCCATCAATGAATCACAATGAAATTCCACATTAATTAAAAATAACTATGTCAATAAATCTGTCACCTTTATAAAGTTATAGTGTGAAGTTTAGTTTTCATAAGGTATATATTAATTGAGGACAAAAAGGACGATTTCTCTTTTTATTGGATCTAATAACAGTAGATTAGACCAGAGGATTAAACACAACATGCAAGAGAGTTTCCTATGTACAGCTATCATGCTGATTTTATATCATTAAAATGGCTCCTAAACAAGCAGATTAGCTGATTAATTGATGATTAAGACTGCAGGAAGATCAGTCATTACATCCAAATACTTCTTGCATGCACACAGAGGGCTAAACTAATTGACAACCACATGCGCATCAGAAGATTGTTCAACAAAAGCAATATTTTAAAAGTACATGTCCCTCAAACACACCCTCTTTCAGCACTTCCACACACAATAGCCACATTTTAAAGCTCAAGTTTTGTCACCTAAAACTCCAGAAGGAAGAAACAAACAATTCAATAATACAATTCTATCATTTTTAAAGCAAGAAAACCCACCACTCTACAAAATGGCAAGTGCAATAATTAAAGCCAGCATCACAACACAGATAACTTCACTATTTCTTCCAGATGCTTACAGAATCTACTGTGGGACAACACACACCAGAAAATATTTGTAACTGAGCTCTCATGCTGAATGTCTGCCATCAGCAAGAAGTTGGAGGAAAGTTCCTTGATATATCAGTCATATTGATTTTGGAGGGGACTAACGCTGCCATTCATTCTATGCTGTGCTATGTTTGCATCTAGAGTACCTAAAACCATTTATTATTGCCTGACTAATAACAAACAACATTGTCTTCTGTGCTACATAATTGACACACGTCCTACTCTTTCCCCAAATGTTTCAGGGTCTTGTATAATACAGAAGATAAATTTTGTTTGGGTCAGGTGAGTCAGGGTGGGGCGGGGGGAGAGACAAAAATCACAACTCAAAATAAATCTGTTATTTTAACCAAAGGCTGCCTAAGAAAGAAAACCAAGCACTTCTGCTGTGTATAGTAAAACTTCACCTGCAGTGTAGTTTTCTAGAGAATGTTCTGTATAACCATATGTACACATTTCTGGTTTGAAATACCTGTGGCTGCATATTCTGTCTAGTATACAACTGTTGACAGCAAGAATTCAAATATAGTTCCCTTGTCAAAGAAAAGCTGTAAAAAGGGGAGAAGATGCTCTTAACAGGTCTTTTGATATGATGTCAGGCAATGCAAATTTCTTGCTATAAATATTAGCACTGGAAAAAGATTTCCATGGTAAGAGAGGTACTGATAAATATAACAGAATACAGAAGACTTATCAGAAGATTTCTGGGAAATCTGAGATTTACGTTTGCTGTCTAAACCCTGCAATCACTACCTGGAAAACAACTTTAAAATATCTTTTATTCCACCAAATCTTCCAAATAAAATGCATATCTGAAGAGGCAACATATGAAAGCCTACAACTAAGAAAAACTAGAAGTAGCATGCTCAATGTTTGAAGTTTTACTCCAAAAATTATTATTCAAGAAACTCAGAATCACAATGGGAAGATAATCTGCTGGCTCTGTCATTTTCAGGGAGAATGAACACAGCTATATTAACCACTGCTTTTTCAGATATATAATTTTTTTAAATTCAGGGGGGTCACTTCAAAGCAGCTTCTCCAACTAGCCCTAACTTTTTTGGAGCATCGTTGTGACAAGCGGCTGCTTGATAGATGCTCCCCTTGATAAATGACTTGTTCAAAAGAGACACAGTAGCTTTCATTTCCTGACCACAACACACTTTTAATTTGCAACAGCAGGACTGCTGGAGTGTGACTAGGTCCTACTCTCCAGCTTTTCAGGGTTCTGCCTCTGACAGGCCACATCATTGGACAAAACAAGAACAATAAGTAGGTGAATCTGCTGACAACAATCCCTGCATCTTTTTAAATTTGGGTACAGAACTGATTACATTTGTTTCTCCCCCAGCCCAACCCACCCCCATCCTGCAAACCAGTCCCCCCCCCACCCAACCCTGGAAGATTAGGCTGTTTTCAAAACCACTCTGCTGGTCCAAATATTCTACTAGAAAATTGAGAAGCAGGGGTGAAGGTGGGGAGAAGAAGAGGGCACACACTGGGAGGATAAAGTACACAAGTACTTTACACATACAATATACAGAAGAAGTATAGCCCAGCCATGTTTACTGTATATTACTACTATTAGAATTATCTTCATCATCCAGGAATTGCATTTAAACAGTGGCCACCATCCACCCCATCCAATTTCAGCTCTCAGCACACTATCCAATTCCCGATTTAAAATTTATAAATGTAATATCCTCATCACAAGCAGCAGGTCCAATCTGCTGTGAATATATATTACAGCTTTAACATCACAGAGGGAAATCTCCCATCTGGCAATCACATTCGCTCCAACAGCTCTAGGAAAGAAGGGGGTGGGGGGAGAGAAAGCCATGGCTTCCTGCTCTCCCCCCCCCCTTAAAACATGTCTCAGGGCAAATTATGCGCATCTAAAATAAACAGTTGCCATATTGATCGCCTCAAAGTCAACAAGTTCCAAATGCAAAAAATTCAATCAGATAATAATTCCCATTGTAACAGCAGTTCACAGTTACTTTGGAGATATGCAGGCACCTATAGCATCCGCCTAGAAGTGTACATTGGACAACTAATTCTTAAGCTTTGCTCTGGATTCAGGTTTATGTGGTTATGAAAGCAGCCACATGCTCAAATCTCCTCCTCACTCCAGCCATGAGTTTCTGCGCTGCACTTATTTGTTTCTGCCACAGGCTATTAAAAGTGAGTCTGTTCCCCGTCCTCCCCCATTGGCCCCCAATTCCTGATTTCTGCATGTGGGCTTGTGCGTAAGAACACTCTCTGCTGTTATAGTCTCCAGGTTTCTGTACCTGGACTTGTGTATATTGCATCACTAATATATGTTGAAATCCTCCATTTCATCAGACTCCCCCCTTTCTTTCAGGTAGACAGTGTCCTCTTAAAAAAATTTAAGTGTCTGTTTCAGCCCCTAATCATTACATTGTGCAGTATAGCAATGACAAGCAGCCCCATGGAAAGAGGGCAGAATATATACAGGCCGTTAAAGAATCGTTTAAAACTGGAGAGGGGAGGAACTGGTTATTGTCCCCATATGAAGCATTTGATTCTCCTACTGTGAGCTAAAACCTACAAAAACTCTTAAGTGGAAAATTTATATCAGCTGTAGTTTAGAGACACAGTCAATAACTATCATGTTCAGATTAAAAACGAAACATTAGCCGTGTGTGCAGGCATAGATGTGTGTATGGTTTCCCTCCCTCCCCCTTCTACAGTCAGCGAGTTTGCTAATTTACATACTATTTGAGTGTACACAGTGCACTGCTAGTAACATGCAACTTTAGGTTTACAACTGAGAACAAAAGTAAGGCGACAAAGCAGAAATTAGAGACAAAATGATAGCAGTGCTCGCAGACACACACAGAGCTCATATATATATATATATATACATACAGTTGAAGCTTGACCATTAACATCAGAGATCTATCTCTAGCTATATTCACATGCAAAGTCCTCACAGGTTTCCATCATGCTCTTTTAAAAATTAATAAAGAATAAATAGAGAAGAAGAAGAAGATCCCAAAACAGACATACCATAAACACTGGTGCTACTGATCATTTCTTGCTGGCAGCACAAAAAGCTGAATTGGATTTTTTTTTTCAGAAGCAGGAATTCCAAAGGTTGCTTTTCATTAAAGCCACTTTTCCTCTCAGCTATCAAATGTCACTGGCTTGAAACGTGGGCCCTTTCGTCAGGTATTCATTTAACCTACATGCATATAATTAAGTGGGAAAGCAACATCAACAAAAAGGGGATCTCAGATCACAAGAGAAGAAAGAAAGGGGGGAGGAGAGCACATGACCACGAATACAAGTCCATGTCAATTTCACTCACTCCCATTGAAACTAACAAGAGCTCCAGGGAGGATAGTAATAGGATCAGTGGATTGTATATACCATTAAATTATACATCTTTCTCTCCCTTCCAAGCCAACAATACGCCCACCGTGCTGTCCCCCCTCCATGATGATGTGCTTACATTTTACTGCATCAGCTTCTCTGACATATTCACGCCCCCCACCCTTAACTAAGATACTGCAATTTAACCCCAACTTTTCCCTCCCTGCCAGCCTTATTTGCACTAATTTGCTTAAAAGTTAGTTCCCCCGAATAGACTTTGTCATACCTTATCCAAAGCGTTATTGCTTTGAGAAAAACTTGAAAAATACGTTTCTAAAACAGAGGAGACCCACTTAGACGGAAGAGGGGGTGGGGGGAGGTATACATCTCCCAGTCGCGAACTCTTAGTTCTCCTTACTATTGTTAGCAATGATCAGGGAGGAGGGAAAGATAATAAACATTCGCTACGATTCTATATCTTTACTTTCCCCGCTGCGCTTAGAAAGAAAGGCGGGGGGGGGAGAGAACAAATCTGGCTAGAGTATCCCCCTTATAAACATGTACATTGAAAGCGCTATAGCTAAAGGCACACGCAGAAAATTTAAAGCCCGCGTAGCCCCTGGGATACATTTAAAATTATATAGAATTTTAAACAGAGCAGGAGGGGGGAGGGAAAAAAGGGAAAGGAAACAGCAATGGAAGATCTTACCTGGAGATTTGGTAGAGAAGCCCAGTAGGTTAGAGTAGAATCGATCCTATCTGTTCGCTGATGAATGGGGGCTCGGGTTAAGTGAAGGTGCCTATGATTTGAAATCATTCCAAGTTTTTGAAGGGAAGACTGACTGCAGCCTCTGCCATGTTGGAATTTCAAACCCAAAACAGCTGCTTTGCAAAGAGCCAGCATGCCAGCAGCTGAACGCCTGCGCAGAGCGCCGCCGAGCCAAATTCAAATCACTTTCACACTAAGAGCCAAAGATCAGTTTTCAAAAAAAAAAAAAAAAAAAAAAAAGTGGGGGGGGGAGGGGAGACAGGCGAGAGAGAGGGAGAGGGACACACACCAGATTCATTGGTAAGACAGCCACGAGAGCTCAATGGCCGCGCTGCTGCACAAGGCCCCTGGCTGCACAGGTCAGGTTACACGGTCGGAGCGGCCGCTTGCAAGGAAACATGCAAACGCTGCCTGGAGGTGGCCGGGAGGTCATGGTGGAGCAGCAGCCAGGCAGCTCCCTCCCTCCCTTCCTCCCCCTCTGTGGCTGCAGGAGGGCGCTGAGGAACTTGGGGAGTTGGGAGCCTCGCTCCCAGCCTCACCTCCACCTCCACCTCCTGCAGGAACAGAAAGACTTCTCGGAGCTCGGGCAGCTCCCCTTCAGCCGCCCGGGCAGCGCCATTGCCCGAGCCCCATCCCCTCCCCTCCCCTCCCCTCCCCCCAGAGCGGCGAAAGCGGCGGCGAGCGTCTCTGGCTTCCCCTCCCCCTCTGCACGAAGCCGCTTCAGCGGCGCCTCCAGCCCCAGCCGCCGCCGCCGCCCGCAGCTCAGCAGCGTCTCTCCATCCCGCTCGCCGCTAGACTCACTTCAGTACACTTTGAGATGCCGGGACCAGCAGCTGCCGGCATAGCGCGGCTGCAGAGGGACGGGGCGCGGCCCGATCCGCGGCGTGAGTGCCTGCTTGCTCGGAAGTGAGTCCCACTGCGTTCAGTGGGGTTTACTCCTCGGTAAGTGGGCAGCCTGCGAGACGCGTGGGAGGGAGAGGGGAAAGGGGGTACTGTGTGGATCCATACAGAGGTGAACTGCCTCCGCGTGTCTTCCCGCCCAGCTACATGATCTCGTCCCGCAGGGCTTGGGAGGGCTGCTGCCCTCAGCGTCTCTGCTCTCCCCCTTGCACAAAATGAGGAGGAGAGCCGCTTCGCTCCGCCGTCCGAAGGACGTTCCTCCCCGGCGCCTAGCGGGCCGCTCCCAAGTGAAGCTGCCCACTTGCCGGGGAGTGGGTCCTATTGGGTTCAGGGCGGGCTTGGCTTCTCAGGCAACAAACGTACAGAGCCAAGGACAGCAGCACGTGCGTACGGGACGGCAGCCCAGGCTTCCTGGGTGGGAAGCACATTCCCACGAACCCCTGAGGGCCTTGCTCCTGAGGAATCCCGCTTAGAATGGAAAGCTGCTGTTCCAGCGGGCATGTGGGCTTCGGGAAGTTGTTTTGCTGGAATCCGCCTGGACTCCGCTTCGAGCGGTTTGTGCTCCTTCCTTGAGGACCTGACTCCCCTGCACCAAGGGGGCCCAAGCAGTGACTGCGCCAGCTGCTTCCCTCCCCCTGAGAAAGCAACACTGGGGTGGCTGTTGAACTCCTCTCGGGCAGCCTTACTTCTGGGTAAGCCTGTTTTGGATGGTGGTGGAAGACTTCAGTCCTAAACAAACTTACCTGAGAGTAAATGTGATGAAACAGGGCTCTGAGATTACTCTGTGAGAAAACATGCATAGGATTGGGCATTACCTCCTGTCACCCACTGTGCTGTCCTGGCGAGTGCCTGTTTCTCCATCTGTGGAATGGTCAGTGCCATTTTAGTGTCCCTTCTACTATACACTGAGCCTGGACTCAACAAGGCTGAGCCCTTGAATCAGTTTTTAAGTAGCAAGTTTGGTTGCCATAAATATTCTGTATTTGTGAATATTTATCCAAACTGAGCTGTGCAGGCTGATTAGCAAGGACCTCACTTATAAGAGTGGCTCCTTCCAAATCCCTTGATGTTTACATTCTATATCCAAATTAAAAGCCAAGTTAGCCATATATCCCTTCCACCATGTATCCCTTTTCTCTTGAATATGTTCTTCCATAGTACCTTGAGATTCACCTCGGTTCTCAAAAAACCCTGAAGGGGGGAAAAACCCAGAGGATCTTGAATCAATAGCAGGCAGTGCAGCCCGCCCCTATGCCTATGTTTACTTAGAAGTAAGTCCTGCTGATTTCAGTGGGGCTTCCTCTCAAATAAGTGTGCATTACAGATTGCAGCCTTAGGTATTTTCTTCAGCTTCATACCAGCACACTCCCAATGTTGCCAGGAGCTTCAGCTGCAGGAGAAGGTTAGAGCAAACTCAAAAATCTATCTAATGTATGCTTAAATGCCAAGAGTCTGCCTGGGACATTTTGCCAGCCAGAGTGGCAATATGCCCAGCTCCTGCAAGGGACTGGCATAAAAAATGACTACAAGGAAGCATACACAGCAGCTATCCAACAGAAAAAGGAATCCCACATGAAACTCGAGACTTGACTTCACAGCTTCTTCATGCTGTTAGAGCAGGTTTAATGTGGGGTGCAATAGACCACCTTGTGCTTTCACACACACGTATCATTTCCCACATTGCTGCAATTTGTACATACGATTTCCTCACTCACACAATTGCCAAATTCTTTTTCATCTACATTTGCTGAAAAGTCTCACACACAAGGGCACAACTGTCATGACGATCAAGTGTATGCACGTCCACCCAGAATGAGGACGAGAGCTGGTCTTGTGGTAGCAAGCATGACTTGTCCCCTTAGCTAAGCAGGGTCTGCCCTGGTTGCATTTGAATGGGAGACTTGATGTGTGAGCACTGTAAGATATTCCCCTTGGGATGGAGCTGCTCTGGGAAGCGCAGAGCGCAGAAATCAGCTGTCTGGGAAAAGCAGAAGGTTTCAAGTTCCCTCCCTGGATTCTCCCAGATAGGACAAGATTTTTATTTTATTTTTAGGACAAGATTTTTTTTATTGAACCAACAAACTACCAAATCATACAGTATGTTGCCAAAGCACAATTATATACAAAGTGGTTATTTGTAGGGCTAAGAGAGATTCTTGCTTGCAAACTTGGAGAAGCCACTGCCAGTCTGTGAAGACAATACTGAGCTAGATAGACCAATGGTCTGACTCAGTATATGGCACCTTCCTATGTTCCTATGTAATCATATTGAGCTCATTGAAACTTCCTACCAGGTAGGTAGGCAGACTTGCAGTCAGCACTAGCATGAAAGTTATTAGAATTTACCTTTAAGTAAGCATGTAAGATTGCTTCCTATCCATCTGCTTCTCTGTCTCTCAAACAATCAAATCAATCACAAGTTTGAGTTTACATGCAATTTATACTGATACCAAGGAATTGCTGTAAGCCACCCTGAACTCATGGAAACATAGGAAGCTGACTTGTTCACCCATCTAGTTCAGTATTATTAACACTGTCTCTCTGCTGGGTTTCAGGCAGTGGTTTTCCCCCACACTACCTGGAGATGTCAGATCTACCTTCTTCACACAAAGTAAGTGCTTTACCCCTGAGCTATGGCCCTTCTCAAGAGATGACATGGGTTTGGCCTATGAGCATAAATTTTATACTCTTTTATTCCTTACTTCTTTCTCATGTATGCATAATAGTTAAATAATATGCACCCCATGCTGGTCCTTTAAACTAGTAGATAGGATGCTGGATGGGGAGGGCCCAAAGGTTTGGAACTGGCTCTCCCTGCCACATATAATGTGTGTTGACCAATCAAGCAATTAGATATGGTTAATCTGTAGAGATGGTGGTTCACGAATTGATCAGGCATTTTGCTAGTCTATCTCAGGTTTCACTGACAGAGTCCTGTTCTTTTAGACCTGTCCCTTTTTCACAGGAGATCAAGGCAGGTTTCAGCCCTGAGCAGTCTTACGTTTAAGTTCCTTATTTAATGCAGTGACACGTATGTTTGAGTAAATACGAGTATGATTGGGCTGCAAAAGGCAGAACCTGTGAGAGCGATAGAGACAGGGGAAAGTACCCTTCTCCACCACTCCAGGATGACCCTGCTGCATGCCTGGAATTTCTCCACCACCAGCTGCACCACTGCAGCTTTCTGCTTTTTTCCTCTGTGGTTTGACTACCATGATGGTCCCTAGAGAACTGCATTCTATCTCATTTGCCTTGTGGAGGAAGAGGGAACTGGCTGGGGCATGGGTTTGAAAGGAATAGGGATCATGGACATTTTCTTGCTTGGGGCCCCAAATATCTTTCAAAGGGCCTGCTAAGGAGATATTCTGTATTATCTGAATTAGCTTTATTGCAAAACATTTCCCAAATCTTAGGCTATGGCCTAAGGGAGTGATCTTAATGCAATATAAAGCACCATGGAAATATATGATATGGACCTGCAGCCGTAAGGAAAACTGGTTTGGAATGTCTCATGGCTGCAGGCTTGCAATATCAAGACTTGTGCCCCACCAGCATAATTAGAAGGGGGCCCCTCCTACTGGGTGGGCCCTCAGAGAGCTGCTATTTCACCATCACCATCTTTTGAAGGCACAGAGGTGGCCATAGAGATCAGCATGTCAGCATGTGGCCAACCATGTCAGCCCAACCTTGATGCCAACCCTGATGTTTAGGATGTCAAATCGGATAAGGGGAAATGGGCTCAGTTGTTGCTTTAGAGCCAATGGATAGAAAAGCAAGGAGCAGGGCCATGTTTTTCTCCCTCCACCCTGTCCCCTTCTTATGTACACCTTTAAATGAATAGAAAGTGTTTCAGGGAGCTATGGCTCTGGGCTGCTGGTCTCTACCTCTGGATTCAGTAGCTCTGTCCCCTAACCACCATAATAACTTTTTTTTAAAAAAATGATGAGTTTATGTTTTATTTCATCTTGTAAGCCACCTTGAGTGCTTCAGTTTCTGAATGAAGAATGCATGAAATAAATATTCTTAATAATAAATCAGGGCTTGCTTTGGGCTTTGCTGCTTAATCTAAAGGGCTCCACAACCAGGTAAGTACCAGAATGTTCAGTTCCGAGAACTGGTAACTTTCCCCAAGATCAGCTCTTACCTTTGATTCCCAGCAATGAAGTTGAAGCTTAACACTGAAAAGCTGTCAGTGGTCAGCAGCAAACAAAATGGGCAGCAAACAAAATGTTTGCCACAGTGGATAAAGCACAGATTTGTCCTGGGGCTCAGAGTAAGTGCCTGTAGCTTTCTTAATAACATTGTGATAGGCTAGCCAAGAATTACATGAGAGGAAAAATTTGGATTTGCAGTCATATGCTGAAGCTCCATTGATTTCAAAGGCAATCAGTTTCAAACTGACAGCAAATTTGCTTTGTAATGTCAGTTTGATATAGTTACTGTGGCCAAAAGAGAAGAACATCAGCCAGTGTGGTGTAGTGGTTAGAGTGTTGGATTAAGGCCGAGGAGACCTGAGTTCAAATTCCCATTCAGCCATAAAACTCACTGAGTGACTCTGGGCTAGTCACTTCTCTCTCAGCCTAATCTATGTCACAGGATTGTTGTAAGGAGAAACATAAACATGTATACCACTCTGGGCTCCATGGAGGAAGAGTGGTATATAAATGTAAAATCTTTATTTACACACACACACACACACACACACACACCACAGCTTTGAACAGAGATTAACAAAGCATTTTACAACAAACAATATTGTTTCCAGTTTTCAAAATGGTATAATGATAAAAATTATTATTGTTGTTACTGTATTTATCTGGGGGGGGGGGGATTTCAGATTTGATCTCCCAAAACATGTTATAAAATTCTTCCTTTGACATGCAAAAACATAATTAACATGGCAATCAGAGACTGGGATCCAAAGTGTTGTGTGCAGTTTTTGCTTGCATATAGAGGCTTCCCAGCTGCCCCCTTCCCCTGGCCTTCATTGGTCAGGGACTGGAATGACAGTCCATGAGGCACAAGTTGCCTCAAGTGTCCCTCTCTCTCTTGAAAGCATACAGAAGTGCTTTCTGCTCAAGTATGTGAGGACTGGTTCCTAACCAAAGAGAAGGAAAACATGAATGCTGCAAGCATGTCACCTCAAACCTGCTAATTATGACATATATTCCTAGAAATTAAATAGTCATCCTATAGATTATACTTTGTAGGATTCGCATGTCTGATGAGACACATTCTCTCTCCCTCCCCCCACCTTGTTGCAGGAGCAAACCAAAAGCATTTATTGGTTGCTACAGTCATTATATGCACAGAAGTATAATGATTCTAAACTATGCTGCTGTGACAGAGTATTTCTCTCCCTCAAGTTAAAATTATTTTTTGCAAAAGAAAAAAAATAATGCAATTGTGATTTTGGTTGTTTTGTGGATCTGGTCTTCATTGATCATTTAAGTTGTGTGTCAACATTATAACTTAGTTCTATATGTATAGTCATGTCCAAGATAGATCTGAGAGAGATTCCTGCCAGCAACCTTGGAGAAGCCACTGCCAGACTGTATAGACAATATAGAGCTAGCTGGACCAATAGTCTGACTCAGTATATGATAGCTTCCTATGTTCCTTTGTCTAAGGCTTTACAGAGCTATATCTGCATGAAAGATTTTTTTTTAATCAACACTGGTTGAAAATATATGCCTGGGTTTTATTTTACCTTTATTGTCTTTAATCAAGAAGAAAAGGGCGTTGATAGACTATTTTATTTTAGTAACTCTTTTCTTCCTCCCCTTGTTTTAGAGCAATCTACCTTGCCTCTATAGAAAAATATATTTTCTCTAGAAGGAAAACACATCTCAATCCAGGGACGTCTATGTTCTGCAGAAGGCTGAGCAGCTGCTACTGTTCTTGTGTTTCTCTTTTTCCAGATGACGAGCGCTGTCAGCTCACTCACCTGCATCCAGAAGGGCCATAGGTGGAGAGAGGGGGGAAGAGGCACCTGATATTAAATTTCTAAGCCACTCATGGTCTTCATAACCTGCAAACCCTCTAAGATCATCTCTTTCTATATGAACCTTTTGCCTACTAGAATATTATGAGAGGGCCTTCCTCCATTAACTTTCGTTGCATTTAATGAAGAGATCAGCAAGCTTCAGGGCCTTTACTGCTGTAGCCCCAGAATATGGAATAACCTCCTAGAAGGTTTTGGTTAAATACTTTCCTCTCACTCTTGAGGAAAACCATGAAACAGAAGTCCTTTGGGAGGGCGTTTGGTCTGCAAATGAATAGTGATGTGTTCTGCTAAATGCCAAAGGCTGTGGTTTTTATATAGGGATGTTGTTTTAGTTGGCTCTGTCTTAGATTATTGCTGTATATATCCTTGAACTTGAAGGGTGGCAGGACACAAATGCGTGTTAAAATAAAGGAATAATCCCTACCTTCACACCCACCTAGCAAGTGATTAGAGCTGACAGCACTAATGATCTGTTAGATGATACTCACAGGGGGCAGATGTCCTTTATAAGTGCTAGAGGCTGATCTTCTTCCTCCCATAGCACCATTTTGTGTGGACAGAAGAAGCAATCCACAAACAGGAAACTTGCCACTGCAGAGGTGCTTCGCTAAACTGAGCCAAGAGATGTAAACATCTCGAAGGACAATTCAGATAATTGTAATATGGCAAGTGCTGTGTAAGCTATACATTCACAGATAAAATTAATTATGGGACAAAGCTCCATATTTTCTCACCTCCTGTGCCACTAGCTCTTGGCAATCATGTCATTTGTCAGAAATGAATTCCTGTTAGTGTAAACAACCCTTTCTACCACCCATGATATATTTTGCTAAATAAAATAATGTGGCAATAACAAACCTGTGAACATTCTGACAGCCCTATATGAGCAGAGACATCAGCCAGGAATTCCCCAGTTCCAGGCTCATGTCAGCCATAGATTAAGAGGGAAGCCTTAGGTAAAGCTATCACCTCTGAGCCCTCCACAGCACCAACAACTAATTTGAGGTGTATTGTATTGTATTGTATTGTGTCTTAAAGGGTTGTTGTGAGACTCACAGCATAATACAGTGGGCGGCTTCACACAATACAGGTAATGGCAAACTACCAGTTTCCAGTCGTCAATCCTGATTTCCGGTGCCAGGAGGACTATGCCAACATCGCACATGTGATGTGGTGGGAAGGATTTGAGGGAGGACTAGGCCTCACTGAGAGTAACTGCTTATTAGGAAAGGAGGGTGGGCCTTTCCTAATAAGGAGGAAAGCCTGAGGAAATCAAAACTAAAGGACCAGTCCTGAGGACTGGATGGAAACTACACACTCGGGCACCAGCTGAAGAAGAGAAAGCTTTTTCTTAGTTTGTTCTGTCCCAGGAATGCCCTGAGGAGGCAGCAGGCTGAGAAGTTGCTGGGGACATGGGGAGGCCACAGCCTGTGAGTAAAAAGATAGGGACCAATTCAGTTAGCCGTGTGAGGGAAGTTATTTTCCTTTATTGTATTGCTTGAAATCTGAGTTGCCTGGTTCATGAAAACTTTCTCTCTTACAATCTGCTTTATGAAGAGACCTTACAATCTGCTTTTTCGCTCTTACAGTTTTTTAAAATGAAGAGTTCTTTTTGCATACTCTTGTTTTTCTTGTAATCTAATAATAAACACTTGTTGGTGAAGTGTTCTACTCTTCATTTTGGGTCTGCCTTAGCCACATGCTTCCAGAGGCCTAGGAATGCTCAGACCCTTCTAGGAAGGGTTTTGCCACTTTGGGTTTCCCCACATCAAAATAAAGTGGATTTTGTTTGTTTGTTTACATTTATATCCCGCCTTTCCTCCAAGGAGCTCAGAGCAGTGTACATGGTTATGTTTATCCTCACAACAAACCTGTGAGGTAGGTTAGGCAGAGAGATACATGACTGGCCCAGAGTCACCCAGTGAGTTTTATGGTTGAATGGGGATTCGAACTTGGATCTTCCTGGTCCTAGTCCAACACTCTAACCACTACGCTATGGTGGCGGCCTGCTGTGAATTCCTTACAATCAAAGATTCACCCCACTGAACTCTTCCCCCCTCCACTGGCTCTGGTAGGAGCTATGACAACATGTCATCCACACCCACCAATGTTGGCATATTCTGCCCTATTTGTGGTTCTAAGCCTGACATTCTGTAACCATGATTTGAAGACAATTACAGATCTTGGATTTGGAACTTGAAGCAGGGTGGAACATGCTGACAATGGAAGGTTCAGACAACATGCCCAGTGTTGGCATAGCCCTCCCACCACTAGAAGTCAGGCTCAACAATGACAACTAAGAACCAGCATTTCACCATTTCTCATGTCATGTGAAGCCACTCTATGCATATTCACTTGCAAATAAGTTCCAGTAAGTTCAGTCAGACTTACTGGCAAGCAAGTGTGCATAGGACTGCCGTCTTGAGGTGTTAATGTCTGTTAAGTGCACACAGATATACATCATTTTAGCAAGGCGCCTGCTGTTGAACCACACTCACCACATCTGGTCAGATGAGAGGAAACCTTTCCATTTCAGCCAAAGGGGCTGTGCACACAACACTGATTGGTTTGTCCCTGGCACCATCTAGTAGTCACTTCCTCTTTTCTCAGAACATTTTTTCAAGGTTGAAGAATGATTAAAAAATAAAATGCTAAACAAATGTTTGAACAAATAATAGGGATGTGCATGAATCGTGATTCGGACAGCGAATCACAGCACATCACCCACACTTTGAAAAGGGAGGAGAGGAGGTCCATGACTGCTACTTACCACCACTTCCTGTTTGGGCAGTGCTCCCCCCAGCTATAATTGTGTGCTAGCACTATCCCCCGCCACAGCTGCCATTGTTCAAGGACAGCTGGGAGAAGCACTGCTGCATGCATGATAACTGGAGGGAGCACTGCCAAAACAGGAAGTGGCAGTAAAATAGCAGAGGAGAATGTATGGACCTGCTTTCCTCCCATTTAAAGGTGCAGGGGATGTGCCATGAATTGCTGTTCGAGTCGTGACTCGTACACATCCCTAATAGCATGCAAAGCAGAAGAAAATGATGAAAGCCATATAAAATGGCTTTTATATAAAGAGGAACTTAACTATGTACACCCTCTCTGGGCTTCTTTGAGGAAGGGCAGCATATAAATGTTGGGGGCAGGGGGGACTGGGATAAGGGGTAAAGAATAGGAAGAGAAAATGAGTATTTGATTCAAAGGCAATTATGGGTGTTGTTTGAGGACTGAAGTTGAGGAAAAGCAAAACTCTTTCTGCAGAAAAACCTACTCCCCCCTCTTGTTTGCAGGTTTTCACCCTTAATCAGCTATTTTAAACCGCCTTGGGATTGTTTTAATGAAAGGCGGTATACATATTTAACAATAAATAAATAAATGAAATTTTGGGTCAGGCAAAATACCATTTCTCATCTGATTTGGGGGCGGGGGGGTGCGAGGGCCAGATTGCTTCGCAGTTCATTTGGTCAATTTTCTACTAAGGAGATTCAGAAAAGTTTATATTCAAATATAAGTCCATACCCTCTTCAAGAAAATGTACAGTAAAGTATAACAAATGACAGCAAAGCAAACAAACAAAAAAACATAAATACAAAAGTTGCTCAACGCTTTCTGTCATTTCCCCCCAAATAGACAGCATCACTTACAATACTGCAAATTGCCAAAACGATAAGTTCTAATAAGTTTCCATAAAATTACAATTTATTTTAAAGTTCATCATTTCTAATTCTATTCTCATAAGAAGACCATTAGACGCATGGGCCTTTTCAATTTAAAAAGACCTGCTAATAGTTCTCACAAAAGAATTTATTCAGGTCCTTGACCTTCAATTGATACAATTGCACTACATAATCAAAATGGAGAGATGAGTCAAAGTAGTATTCAGCAGTATTCGGGGGGGGGGGGGTCAAAGTGGTCCTTCAGCAACCTGTATCATAAATGCAAAGGTGAATTCAGAATCATTGCAGCACCTCCCTGCGGTATTGAGCCTTTAGAGACATTTTCAGTAATATTTTGTCAATAAAATGTTTATTGTCCAATCTATAGGTTGTTCAATGCTTTCTTTTTTCAAAAGAACACTAGTATGAAATCATGAAATTTTAAAGTCTCCAGAGTGGACTTATAGGAAGGACGGGGATCTTTTAACCTATTTTTTTCCCTTTTAAGAAATACTGTGAAAGTCTGTCATTCAATCCTAGTTGCGTTCACACAATCATGGAGAACTTGGTTAAAGAGTTAAAACTGCAGAGCTGATTGTGAGAAGCCAGAATTTCCAGGCAATGCATGTACAACATAATAAAGTCGTTCTCATAACCAGCTTTACCCAAGCTAGGGCAGCCCTACCAGGGTAGAACCAGTCATGAGAAGTGTCAGGATCAGTTCTGATCCTGGCGCTTCGTATCAGGGTAGCCAGGGTTTTTTAACCAGGCTTACAGCGGGATAGAAGGGTGTAAGCATGCTCTTCTACCCCACTCCCTGGTCTTGTGAATGTCTGGGCTGCCTGCAGCCCGAGTGTTCACAAAGCTGGGCAGCAAGAGTGCCCTGCAGTGGTGGAATCCCCCAATGTAGGTGATCGTGTGTGGGGAGACAGGTAGGAGCCTGCCTCCCTGCCAACCCTCCCCAGCACAGTCATGACAATGTCCTCAGTGTCTGAATAAGGCCTGAGACACTATTAATTGAATTTTATTTACTATTTGGTCAAAAATCTTTGTACATTTTTGCCATGTTTTCATCCAGTCTAATACTGCTTCCTGCATAATATACACATACAGACATGGACATATCTATTCTAATTCTATCAGGCAAAATTCTTTTCAACTTTCTATCATCTCTGCATCTTGTAGGGATGTGCAAAATGTTTTGAGCTTGAAACAGGCCGTTTTGAGTGTTTTGAACTTGAAACAAAACACCCCCTGAGGCAGGCTGATGCACTAAATCCAGAGTAGAGACCAGGTCTACTCACCTCACGCAGCAGGTAGACCAGTCCTCTGAGGCGAGCCGCTGCACTAAGTCTGGAGCGGAGGCCTGGTCTGCCCGCCATTTGAGGTGCGTAAACTAAGGGTGTACACAGAGCCAGCTGGTCCTATTTGGTCTGAGTCTAAACCGTACCCATACCAGACTGGGCCAGTTCGGTCTGGAATCCCTTTGAAACCCACCTAACCCCAGTTCAGTTTGGTCCTGGCGGTGTGTGTTGTGAATGACATTTGATTTTTTTTAACTTAGCCCCTCGGGGGGGGGGGGAGTTATCTGAGGCCAGCCTTTCTGCCTTCAAAAATGGCCCTGTTCACCTTTCCTCTGGTGTGGTGGCCATTTTGGAGGTGCAGAGGCCTCCAAAATGGACCGAACAGGCTGAAGAATGGCAGAACAGGGCTGTTCTTGAAGGCAGGAAGGCCTGCAGGGAGAGGGGGAACCACTGTGGCCCCCCCTGGCCTCAGAGAAACCCCCCCGAGGGGTTAAGTTTTTTAAAAAAATTAAAAATTGTTTGCAACCCCCTCCCAAGCGGGCCAGGGGGGTTCGTTCCAGGATTGAGCCAAACCAGGGGTGGTTCGGCTCAACCCTGAGCCTTCAAACCAAACCAGTTCAACTTAGAACTGGTTTATTTTCGTACATGTTTGCACATCCCTAGTGTAAACCAGGCCTTTGCTCTGGAATTTACATATCAGCCTGCCTCAGAGCACTGGTCTACCTGCCGATCTTAATTGGTAGACCACCTCTCCCTGGAAAAACAGCCCTCCTGAGTTGCGCTTGAAATGCTTGAAAGAATTTGAGTTTGTTTCATCAAAGCTTGAAACGAAATGCAAAATCCATTCGTGCACACCTCTAGCATCTTGGTAATCCCTCAGCTCTATTCTGAAAGTTATTTCAGCTGCAACTGGAAACCAGCTGCACAGACTACATACCTGGAGTTTTGAAGATGCAGAGAATGAGGTGGAAGAGCCTTCAGGTGGGAGAATGGACTGTAGTACTTCAGACTGCAGGAGATCATCTTAATGTTACTTAATGTTATCTTGTGTTGAAAAATAAGAAACAGCACTCTGCAATGAGAAAACTAGTACAACAGTAAATGGGCTGGGATATAAGCTTTCTCCATGATGTGCTAGCTTATACTTGTTCACGGAGGAGCATTCAAAAGTGGTATTACCTGTATTGTGAAGTGCTATGGTCCATTCTGCTGCATAATTCTTTCTTTGTGTGGGTTACACTTTAGATAATTGAAGGGAATATTGGGGGGAAATGGCAGCAGCTTTTGCATTGGTTTGTATTGTGATTATCTGACAACACAAGGAATATTGATAATGTCAGATGCTTTCCAATTTATCTTATTCACTATGATTGCTATCCCATCAATTGCCAATGCTTTGGGCATCTTTTTAAAATCATTACATACCAAATGAGGTGACATCACAACACTACAAAAGTAATCTGGCTTGGCTGCATGATGATACGTGATCACTGAGGCATAAGGGTACTGCTTCCTGGATCAGTCACATGAGTGATTCCAACCAATTGGCAATCATGTTGGGAATGAAATGATATCATTCATGATGCTATTTAGCCAATTAGAAGGAAGATTAAGTCAATTCAGAGTTAAGGTAATACTTCTCAGACAGGTGGACACTTCTGATCCATTTGAAAGCAATCATAGAAAACTCCCAACTGTTAATGTTTTGGGGAAAATACTGCCTTTTCAGCTCAGTTCCACTTTTACCTGCTCCTTACAGTGCCCACACATGTGTATATTACAGGTAGGAATGTATAAATGTTGGGAAGGTTGCATCATTAAACCGTGAGGAGACTGGTTGCTGTTCAAAGACAGAGAACTAATACAAAAATGGCTTATACTGAGTCAGACCACTAATCCATCTAGTCCAATATGTACTGGCAGCTCTTTAGGGTCTCAGACCTTTCCCAGTCCTGCTACGTAAGAACTTATATCCTGAAATGCCAGGGTCTGAAATTGGGACCGTCTTCAAACAAAGCATGTGCCACTGAAGTAGAAGCCTTCTCCTCTCAGGTCTTCGATAAGAGGGAACATGGAGCTCATTAGCCAATACCAAAGAAAATGTGTCCCATCATTTGCAATTAAAGCATTCCACTATTTGCCACAGATTACAGGGACTCATCTCTCTGACTCATGCTTCCAGCCAGTGTCTGCACTGTGCTGTGTGAGGAGTCTTTGCTATCACCTCTTGTGGTCAGGTAATAGAGACCTGTTCAACCACAACTAGCTATTCAACCATAATGACTAGTTGTACTACTACTGGTGAAAACCATAGGTGGAAATATTGGCTACTTGATTCATTCCTGCATAGAACACATGAGTGAACCTAAAAAGCTTTGGCCATTGGCCTTCTATAAGTTACAAAGAACAGTTCATTTCCAGCGTCCCAACTACAGTCATCCAAGAGCAGCTTCTTGAGAGAATACTCTACACTTTAAATGTTAACATGTATTGGGGCTTTCTTAGTAGCAACTCCCCGATTCTCTAAAATATGTTCCCTCAAGATCTGCCAAAAAAAAAAAAGGTGTAAAAATCTTCCAGATTCAGAGGGGGGCAGTGGGAGAAGTAAGATTTTATTTAGGCAAGCTTTCAGAAATAATTAAAAGTGTGAGCTTATTTTGAATACATGTTAAGCATGTTTAGCTCTCTGCTGGGTGTGTGTGTGTGTGTGTGTGTGTGTGTGTGTGTGTGTGTGTGTTTTTTTCAAACAAAAGGGAAGAGTCATCTTCTCTGCAAACAGAAATCTCCATACCTCCATGTAAAGCATTGTAGTGAAAATACTGTATATCAACTGAGGTTCAGACCCAAAGCGTATTAAGGTTTTTCAGAGCAGTCTCCTTAATTCCCTTAAATCTGCATTATGTTATGTAGTCTGTTGATGCTCAGAATTAATGTGCAAGTTGTTAATCTCTCTAGACCTGGATTTAAAATTAGACAAAGCAATAATTAGTTTGGTACCATCATTTTGCTATCCAGAGAGTAATAATATAGGTCATAAAGTAGAAGTGCCCATTATAAGATAGATAGATAGATAGATAGATAGATAGATAGATAGATAGATAGATAGTGTGTGTGTAAGTAGGTAGACAGACAGACAGATGTGTGTGTGTAGATAGATAGATAGATAGATAGATATCAGGGTTGTAGCTGTAATTGAGCGGATGGGTTCAAATATCCGGGTGGGGGGCAGCTCCACCACCCCTATTTTCTTCATTATCTCCCACACTCCAAGGGGCCACTGGGGAAAGGGGTTAACATGAGCCCCCTCTCCCCTAGCTACGCCCCGATACATATATATATAGAGAGACAGAGACTGAGACTTGTTATTGAGGATAAATACACAGGTGCAGACATTTGAAAATAAATTATAGTGAGACAGCATAACAGCTTGTAATTGAAGTGGGCTTTAGTCACACACCTTGGGCTAATTCAGACAATACCTAACCAGCCCATGTGATTAGAAAGGAATGCACCATTAATGTGTCCATCATGACGTATTCTGTAGATGTCCTGATGCCCTCTGAGCACGTCCCTTTATCAAATGGGGGCAGATATTCAATTGAATCTCAATGACTTCATGATTGCAGCCATTCAGATGAATGGGTCACCCTCACATGATAAAGGGACAGGCTGGGAGGGTGTTGCAACATCTACAAAAGACATCATAGGGGACATGCTCTTGGCATGTCCCCTTTATGATCATGTGGCCCGGTAAGTGACTGTCTTAACTAGCCCCTTGAGATAAACTTTCCTCTGGGCTCTCAGCCTTTTGACTTTAAAGGATTGTGTATCCCCATAGCAGATCATTATGACGATGTGCTAATATCACTACTACAGAGAACTTTCTCTTGCCCTTCCTACACATTCCTGAACCATCTTATTTACTGCTCATATCAAAGGGATTTCATTGACCAGAAACCATTGAAGGTTGCCAGATACCACACATTCATACAGTTATCTGTTATTTCTGCACAAACAACACTCAGTTTCCTTAGACAAAAAGTATAATGCAGATTGCCACCCTTCCCTTTTTAAAAACTTAGCCAGCTATCACTGGAGCCTTGTTCAGGTGTAAGTCATCCATGGTTGCCTGGGGTTTAAAATAACAGGGAGAAATTCCCTCACGTTCAGTGTCTACCATCTGCACACAAGCACTGAACCTGGAAGTGCTGGGGGACACAGCCAGGGAGTACATTTCTGTGGGTAGCAAAGCTAGGCAACATGTTCCTGTATGCCTGCTATGCATTGGCCCACCATGTAGAACTAATGCCTGAATAGGTTGCTGGCCTTAACACCCAACTGTTTGGTTATAGCACATTAGAGTTGCTTCAATGGCTTAAATTAGAATCTATATATCTAATTCTCTTAGATGTACCCATCACTAATCCCATGTGTGGCAGCTCTCGCTAGAGTTTGTGAGCGAGGGGAAAGGGAGAAGAAAGCGACGGCTGTGGGGAACCTAAGGTCAACAGACAGGCCAGCGAACGGGCGGGTGGGCAGGGAGAGAAAGCATTGGCAGCCAGGGGGGAAGAGAAAGCAAAAGTAGCAGTGGGGGAATAAAGCGACGGCGGCGAGGGAGGGAAGAAAGCAGTGGGTGGCCAGAAAAAATGGCTGGCCAGTCAACCAGCCGGAGAGAGAAAACATGGGGGGGGAGGGAAGAGGAGGGCGGACAGCTGAGAACGAGGGGCCAAGAATGAGGGAGAACTAGAGACACAGATGTTTTGCGCCCAGGGCAGCTAGTTTTAGCTATTTCAGTCCCACCTCATCCTGATAGCTAAAAGTATGCATAGAACTGTATTCTTGGTTAGGACACAGCTAACTTATTCCACTGGTTTCAGTGCCAACCAGCCAAATGCCAGTCAGCCAGCTGGTGTTTTACTTGTTCAAACAGTAAAAATATGTTCTACCAAGGAACCAGTATTAATGTCTAAAAAGTCAATACATTCCAGATTCTTCTAGGCTTGCCCATAAGCCAACAGATTCCCCTACAAGTTTCACCCCTGACCCACCTGGTTCTGTCCTGGCTCAATCTGTCTGCCAAGGCTTTAGAACCTGTCCCTTCCCAAGAAGCCAGTAATTTTGAGATCAAGTGTGGACAGTGTTCATTCTTGACAAGTATAGGACATCTGTTTTCTGTAAGATGTCCATTCAGAGACAGTGTGGTACAGTGTTAGAGCATATGCTTTAGAATGGGAAGAGCCAGTTTTAAATCTTCACTAAGTGACAAAGCTTCCAGGGTTTCCTTAAACCTGACATAGCCTCCCCTATTTTAAAGGGTTGTTCAAAGGATAAGGGAGGGACTATAGATACCATCCTGTGCTCTTTGGAGGAATCTGATAGATGCAGCTGTTTCTTTAAGATATTTCCATGTTGCCAGTGTCACTGAGGTTAAAATTGTTCAGCTCGAATGGCTTCTGAATTTTGAAGTGTTTTTCAAAGTAAAATATGTTTACGTTTTCTTCTTAAAAATTTAAATCTGAAACAATGTCATCATATGGAAAGCATATTATTATTGTTGTATGTATGTACATCTTGATTTGCTTCCAGGACAAATGACTGCTGGCAACATCAATAATTCAAGCAGAGAAACAATGCAAATACTTGCATTGGCTACTTGGGCCTCCTCTGTCAATCATTCTTGCCTTATTTCTAGTTAAACATGAAGCATGAGTGATTAAGTAATCAAATATCAGAACTGGCCTTGATTTATCAGGATATTTTGTGCCGTGCATTGTCTCCAACCAATGTACAGGCATATTGTCCTACAGACAAAGTCATTACGTTAAAACATTTCTGTATCCAGTTGCATATATTTCACAAGAGGCTTTTAAAAAAATGCACACAAAGAAAATTGCATTGTGGCATTAAGCAAGTGCCAAAATACATGCATACCTTTACATAAGTGCACATATCCAAATCATTCAAAGACACACACACGTACACAGATAGGCAGACAATGTAGATGCATTGCTATAGATGCATATATATTCATCACTCATTTAACACTGAGCTTTTTGTGTAATGCGAGCCACTGATACAAAGTTGCTAATGATAATTATAGAAGTGATGCTGATTTAGTCATTTCAAGAAAGCCATAGAGGCATAATTAGTGTCTGAATGGCCTCAATATTGCATTATTAGGAGGCTAGGGTGAAACTTGAAATGAGAACATCAAGGCTGATAGGAGAAGAGAAAACATGAAATACATACATAATTCATTCTGAGATATTATGATAAAGGTTTATAACCAGAAACAATAATTTGCGGAAAGCATCTCATGTACCGCAGCTGACTGCTGCAATCACTCGGCCAACCTGTTTAAGATCAAACAGTATTCTTCACTATTCTCAGTGGTATCTTTGTAATAAAGTAGCAGCAAACAGACAATGTTTGCTTCTGGTCAGTTTTAAAGAATGTTCAGTTTATCAGTGGAGACTTTAATCTCGAGCTTCATAGAGTACAAAGAGAACATTGATCCTACTGCGTTGTCCTTTAGGCCACAAGGCACGAGCATTTTTACATTCATTTGTCACAAGGCAAAAGAGAGAGAGAAGAAGAATTTAATACTTTGAAAAACACCAAATGCCATATTTTAAAACAGAATAATTTCCTTCTTTCTCTCTCTCTTTTATCCCCAACTCATTTTTGCTTTCTGATAAAGTTTCTGCTCCACCTTACTTCACAGTTGTCACTTGTAGAGCAGAGCTTCAATGTAGAATTTCATGATTCTGGATCCCTGCCAAGTCAGCCATTATTTCGTGACCTGGTGCTCCTGTTGAATGGAGCAATATCATTCACATAGGTCTACTTTTTGGATTCTGCTTCTTCTTGAGAGGCAGCTGATATGAAGAATAGCACTTTACCCTGGTTAGGTAGAAAGAAATGTGCTACAACCACGGTCATTATTCTTGGGGAGACCAGGTCTGTGGGGGGTGGGGAAGGAGATCAAGTTCTCACTTTGCATCTGCTGCAATAGAAATTCATTTTGGCACCATCTTTTACAAAAATGACTTGTGTGTCCATGAGGTCTGTGAGTTATCTTTCAGGAAGTTGCTGGAAAACAGTCCAATACAATATCTCAATAAATAAATAAATACAAAGATAGTGACCACAAGCTGTTAGTCATTAGGAAATTAAATTTGCTCTCTGCTCACTTTTCATGACCATCATTATTGCAGCAAAACTAAGAGAATGTAAGTAAGAGAGTGATCTGGTATCCATGTTGTAGGGTGTTTTTTTTTTTTTTTAATCCAGGCTTATAATGCATTTGTGGAAGTCCAGAATTTGTCTGTTAAAGCAGATGCTTTTGTCTGGGTAACGCTGTGGTTGGGCAACATAATCACAGCCAATATATCACCTAAGAAAAAGGTGCTCTGGAATTAGTGTGACTTTAATATATTAGTGATGCTCAGAGCAGTTTGTAAGAGCTGGTGTCTCTGGATTACTTCCACATGCAATCCTAGAAGCATTGATCTGGAAATGTCAGATTTAGCCAGGTCTTTTCTAATTGTAGACAAAAGAAATTCTACCTTTTCTGATAAACGTACTGGATTGTCATGGAAATTTTAAAATGGATATGCTTCAAGTCAGGACTACAAAATGAGATCCAGTCTGCACACCATTGCTGATGTCGTGGGCATTGTGGGTATAATGTCATCATGATACAATATACTTCTAAACATCACAAGAGTCTGTTCATAGAAGCATCATTGGATGTGGCATATTTTGGCAAAGAAAAGTCCTTGGTGAAGGGGACACAATTTCCACCCACATATAAGAAACCAATGCATTAAGATAGCAGCCGGCTGCCTCGGATTGCTATCTGGCTCAATTTAACTCTTCCTATTTGATTTACAGCACAGGGCACACTTAAGCTTGAGGATAAATTCTCCCTAGTCCATGGGTAATCAAGCTTGGGTCCCAGATGCTGCTGGACCACGACTACCATAAAGCCATTGTGGCTGGGGATGATGGGAATTGTAGTACAGCATCATCTAGGGATCCAGGTATGATAACCCCTGCCCTACTCTATGCCCCCTGATGATAGCCTGTCTTTGCTTTCCCTTTGCAGCTCTTTTTCAAGTACCTAAGAGATGAGAGCGTCATTTGGTACCACTCAGGTGGTTATCCATGTTATGTGGGATCATTTCTGCAATGCCTTTGCATTTCCAGCACCAGTTATATGGCTTTGCTGCAACTACATGTTGGAATTTAGTTTAGTACAAAGTGATAATGACAAGATGTCTCTCAAGGCGAGATCGTTTTCTTATATTTTGTGATACCAGTAGAGATCCTTTAAAATAAGGTGCAGTCAGGGGTATTGGCACTATTATTACTTTTCATCCTTTTTGAGAAGCTATGGTCTGACTTCATTCTCAGAAACAGCCTACACGAAATCTGTCGAATTTGAGGATAACAGCCGAATTCCCTCATGCAAATTTTATACTAGCTATCCAGCAGATGTGATCTCTGGTAATGAAATATGTGTGTATAAGGCTTAATTTGGTAGTTCTTATCTCAGGAGGATCTTGGGGTGGGGAAAATATACCCAGCTTGGAACACATGCCTCATTTTGCAAGCCATCCTTATAAACTTATATGTGCTTGGCAACTGCCTCTTGTATAAACTGCAATATTGTCTTTGCCTAGGTGGGCATAATGCCACTCTAGCAGATGGACAGGAGCATAAGTATGCCAGAGTACTGGGAGTTCCTATTAGGGGTCCAGACACCCATTATACCTGCAAAGAATACAGCATCTAGGATTAAATAGCAAAGCTATTCCTGTCTAGAACATGCTGACTTTCATAGATGTGTTGGTCCTAGGTTGTCTGCTAGCATCCTAACGTCCCACTTAACCCCCGCTAACTGGGTAAAGAGGTTCTAAGTGGTGATTGTATTTAACAGGGGGTGAGCAACTGGTTCTATTCAGCCCCAGCACAGCACCCCTCCAGTGGCAGTTGCTGGTGTCTGCCTTGTGTTTCTTCTTAGATTGTGAGCCCTTTGGGGACAGGAAACCATCTTCTTATTCTTTTCCTATGTAAATTGCATTGAGAACATTTTTTGTTGAAAAGAAGTATACAACTACTAGTAGGAAGGAAGATGCAAAACTCAGTGAAATTCAAAGACAGTGCACTGAAGAAGACTGGTCCATCTTTCTTTCAACAGCTGTTGGTCTAATTCAAGATAATGACGCCATGTAGCAAAAGCTAGCATGGCTGACATGATAGGTGAGCCAAACTAGCATCGGACCAAAGGCCCACACATGCCCACACAAACGTGCCCATCAGAACTGTCTGGCCACTCTGTGACTGGTTGCAGTGGGGCACAAGTCAACTTGCACTGCCACTTCCTTTGCCACTGGGCATCCCTCTTTGGCCTGGGGTGTTTAAGTTACCCTAATGGAGTGAAACCTTTTGGAATTCTTGTCATTCATTTTGAAACAGATGAAAAATGAACTGGTCTTCATTTTCTGTTCTTCATTTGTTCCAAAACAAAGGAGTTAAAAGGTCAATCAAATTAGGTGGGAAAGGAGTTAGCCTGATAACTAACTAGTCATATTTTAGAATGGACAATAGCAGTCAAAGGGCAGACCAAGTGAGGAATGATGAGGGCTGAGATGTGTTCACTTGGAGGTTTCATCTCCACACGTTCTGTTATTGTTTGTGATTGGTTTTAGCAGAAGTATTGGCTTCCATGCAGTACAGACAGACCTACAGAAAAACAGCTTCTGGAACTGCCCATACCAATTTCTAGTTGTTTTCAATGTGAAAATGGGGTAGACTCATAAATATAGACAAGGTTTTGACTAAAACCAGAAGGTCATTCCTTTGAAATAAGTTGTCTGATGCTTCTAGAAATTACAAGAACCTCCCAACTCCTACTTAATTGCGGGTGGGGGGAGAAACAGAAAAAGTAAACAAAATGATTGGGAGTAGTTTCTGTTTGGCTGAGGGCAAACAAGCTGAAGCTCAATCCAGACCAGGCAGAAGTGCTGTAGATGGGAAACACAAATGCTTGGGAAGGAGATATTCAGCCTTTTTTAGATGAGTTGCACTCCTGCTGACAGAGCAAGTGAACAGCTTGGGGGGTGGGGTGGACGTGGCATTATTCCTGGATGCCCAGCTGACTGTTGTGACCAAGAGTGCTTTTTACCAGTTTTGGCTGGTGCATCAGCTGCAGCCCTACCTGGAAAAGTCAGAGCTCACCACAATTGCCTGTGTGCTCAGTATACCCACACTATATTGTACTGTACAAGGGGCTGTCTTTGAACATGGTTCAGAAGCTTTAGTGTTTTTGAATGCTGCCAGGAGGCTCCTATTATCAGCAAACAAACAGGAGCATATGATACGATAGGAGCTGTTCAAGAGTGGAACAGCCTACCTTGTGCAGTGGTGGGCTCTTCACCATACATTTTCAGACTTAGGCTGCATGACCATTAATCAAGGATGCTATAGCAGTTTCCTGCTCTGAGCAGGGGGTTGCCCTAGAAGACCACCAAGGACTGATTTTACTGCCTGCTGCATTTTATTTGTATTTTATGATTTTGTTTTTATCTTGTGTTTTAACTGTAGGCTGCTTTGAGTTGTGATAGAAAATGCATTAAATAAACAGGTGAAAATGAAGAGTGTGTGTGTGTGTGTGTGTGTGTGTGTGTGTGTGTGTGTGTGTGTATACAGAGAGAGAGAGAGAGAATGGAAATCTACAGGACTATTCACAAGTAACTACTAATATATTGCTGACTCCTACTGGAACATGTGGATAGGCACCCTGTTAAAGGGTGGGGTGCATTTTGAGGTGTTGAGATGGAACACAAAGCATGCCCAGAAATGTTAGTTTGGGGGAGGAAGTCCAAGTTCCCCACCCCACCAATAAATAAATAAAAAGCAGTGTACCATGAATAAGACAAAGGGAGACAAATGTCTCCTGGCCCACAGAGGGGCCCACCAAGGCCAGTCCTTGCCCTCTCTTCAGTCGCATAGCCAAGAGTGTGGGCAATAATGGGCCTTGCCACCTCAGAAGTTTATCTTTCTCCCAAGTTGAGCTGCAGTCCCCCCAAGCAGGTTCTGTGTGACTCCTGATTTCTCTTTTGTCAGTCAGGAGGAAAGCAGCTGCTGCAGCAGAGAAAGGAAAGGCTTAAAGCAGCCCTGTCTTTCCTCAGCAGTAGCAGCTGTCTCTGATTGGCCCTCCCCTGGTCGGCAACAAGTTGCTGAACTAAGGATGGAGCTTAGCCGGGAGCTAGCTGTTCAAGTGGAAAGGAAAGTCAAATAAACAACCCTATCTGTGTGGTTTTTGTGTGTGATTTGTTTTTTTCCTGCTTCTCATATTTATGGAGAGTGTGTGAGTGTGTGTGTGTGTGAGAGAGAGAGAGATTCTTTCCTCAATTGAAAGCCTTCCTTTGTGTCTATGTTCACCCCACCCTCAAGCCCTAATTTGTGCCTGAGCTATTTTTAACTTTTTAAAAAACCTGATTTTAAATGTTTGAGTTCTTCCCTCTAAGTCAGGCATCCCCAAACTGCGGCCCTCCAGATGTTGCTGAACTACAACTCCTGGCATCCCTAGACACAATTTTTTGTGGCTGGGTATGCTGGAAGTTTAGTTCAGCAACATCTGGAGGGCCGCAGTTTGGGGATGCCTACTCTAAGTCCTCAACCATGTGATCTTCCTCTCAGAAATTGCAATGAGTCATTTTCCTCTCTGTGAAAAGGAAAGAGAGGGTGGTGTCAGGGGGTTTATTGGCTGGTTGGTGGTGTTTGTTGAAAATATATTCAATTGTTTTTCAGCCAAACAAGTTCTAAAAAAAAATGTTCCTTACTTCCAGAATGGCTCACAATACTTAAGGGTTGGGAAGAGTGGAGCTAGCCTGGCATTCTGGATTGTTTGCTAATTTTAAACTGGTTTACCTGGATATCCCTTCACCCGCCTTTTCCAAATGTAAAATATTGGTTTGAAAATAATAATAATCCAGCCATGCTACAGCCCTGACAAAAAAATTTTAAGCTCGGAACAGAAGCTTCCTTTGGAACCCACAAAAGGGGAGGAGAGCTGGTCTTGTGGTACCAAGCATGAGTTGCCCTCTTGTATTTCACAAAGCTGATACTCTTGTATTATTTGGTTCTGCTGTTGTTTACACCTTGTGACTGTAGTCTCTGCGGGCCGGGTTCTGTTAATCTGCTGTACTATATTGCATGTGTCCAGCCAGGAGAAGGAGAGGAAGGCAGTGAGGGGCCCATTTTAAAATCTTGTCTCGGGGCCAACTCCAACCTTGGTATGCCCCTACCAAAGCATATCTACTTTGCAGCCACAGAATGCTAGAACAAAAGTTCCAAAAGGAACCTTCTGTCAATCAACAGCGCACAGCCAATAAAACGGAACGGAACTGACATTTTTGTTGTGGGTTCCATTTGTCACACTTCCTGGAGAAGCAGGGGACAACATGGAAGTCTGATCTGTGACCATTGCTTCTCATTCTGTGGAATGTCTCATTGCTGGCTTAGTTTTAAGACCTGTTCTGCTTTTCCGTGCATATTTCAGCATACTTACTAAATGTCATTGGGCCACCTGATTTGCCTAGATTGATTGGTTGTCTCTTGTGTTGAGAGTAGCTATTCTATATTTTAGTACAAGGATTTGGGAAACAAATCCATGACCTTACTAGCCCACTAAATGGTGGGGAAAATAATATGTTCATTGTTGCTTAACTCTATATGCCCATGTTCACTCTTGATTTTTTGCTTCTTGATCTGATGCACATGATTATACTTCCATAGTTCAGGAGTACTGGTTGCTAGACATACAAATAGATCTGATATGAGAGTGAGGGTTGGGGAAGTGATTGTCGACATCAAAAGAGCATGGATATTAAAAGCATGAAAATAAATAAATGTATGGATGGATATTAAAATCATGGAAATTAAACAAACAAATATTTCCCTTCAGCAAAGGGAAAAAAGTGCTGCTCCTTTGAAAAGGAAGGTGCTTTTCAGATGGTACTTCTCCCACCCAGGCCAGCAAAATAGTTCAGAAGGAAACAGCAATCTGACAGACATTCAGAAGAGTAGAATATACATCATTATGAGTGTACCACATTACTCCTATTGTTTCAGATTTTGATGTAGGCCTTTACCACTTCCTTGCAGTTTTATTGACATATCCCCCTGCTTTCTACCTTGTGTAAGAGTTTAAAATTCAATGATAAGTCATTTAAGCTTGCTCTAGAGAAAAGCTGCAGTGCTGCTCCCAGGCACATGGCAATGATTGGAACCACAAGCCAAACACTCGGTGGATTCTTAGAAATCTCACCATCTCCTGCAAAAATATAATGGAGCTTTCAGCCAGTACACTGCTGCTACTCATAAATGCATTTGCCTTAGGGGCATGAAATCAGAGTAGTTATTTGTATTACAGTGAAATAGCCATGGCTACAGAGGAATTTACATAATAAATACACCTGCCTGCTTTAAAACATAGTGTGCAACTCTGTGAGTGTGTGTGTGTGTGTGTGTGTGTGTATTAGCTATGATCAAACAGAAAATAAATGTGGATTTTGAATCTTCCCGAATGATATACTTGAATAAATGACTCAAATGCTGGTGTTGTATTTTGAAATGAGTTGCATCTTCTGATGGTTGGAGGTTAGTTCCAACCTTTCTGAATTCATGAATATCAGATATATTTTGCACTGGGACAAACACAGTTCATGTTGCAGTGAATGGCTTTGTCACTGCTTTCAAGATGACTGGAATTTGGTAACCTCTCATTCCTTCTATGCATTTACTAGAATGTCTACTTCAGTATCCAAAATGGTACAAAAAAGGAGACATAAACAACCTTGCAGCACAAGATAGTTTTTAAATGAACCTGACAGCTCATATCTCTTTACTCTACTTTGATATAACCAGTTTCCCTGGTTCAACATTAAGAGTTCCCTCAGAGAAGCTAACATGAGGGCAGATTGGGAAAAATGTGTTGAAATGTGTGCAGTTCATCTGGACAGTAGGAGATTATGAGTCAGTCTTTTTACAAAAAGGCCTCTTTCTGACATTACGAGCAGAAGAAGCTACTGCAGCATGTGCTTCTTCTGCTCCACACCCATGAGAGAAGGTCTAGATCACATGGGAGGAGCCTATAACATGGCTGTGTCCTTTCCAATGTAGTACTACCTCCTCCTGAAATTAGAGCAACACTGGTGTGGGAAGTAGCCATGGCGTAGACATCTCCTGCACGGCTGTGGAGTCCTCCTGTGTTACTGAGTGGTGTGGGAAGGAGCCATACTGCAGTGACTCCCACGCTGCCAAAGTTGGGCAGAGAATGAAATTAATGCACACCTGAACACCTTATGCTCTGAGTGGCAAACCAAGTGAAAGGCACCAGATTCATCCAATCAGAGCATCCAATGTCATTCAAAATTGTGGCCAGAAATGCTCGGTTGGCCTTTGCACTGGAAATTACATAGGAACATAGGAGTCGGACCCTTGCTCCATCTAGCTCAGTAAAGTCTATACTGACTGGCAGAAGCGCTTTACGTTTTCAGGCAGGAGGCTTTCCCAGCCCTATCTGGAGATACCAAGAACTGGACGTGGGACCTTCTGCATGGAAAGCAGGTGCTCTGCTACTTAGCTATGGCCCCATCCCCTAAGGGGAATATTTTACAGCAGACAGTGCTCACATGTAGTCACCCATCTGACTACAAACCAAGGTGAACCCTGCTTAGCAAAAGGTGCAGTTCATGCTCATTACCCCAAGGCCAACTCTCTACCCCCAGGTTATCCAAGTTATTCTTTGTCCCTACATTGGCTCCCTTCCCCACCAACTGCATGAGGCTGTTGCGGCGAAGGGTGGGGCAGGTTAATGTCCAGAGTAGCAGACATTTCTGCCTTGTAATATGATTCTGTAAGCAAGCCTCGGGCCCAAAGGCACAATGTTTCTTTGGAAGATCATTCCTGAAGAACTAGTCTGTCAAAACTGGATCTTCTTGTTAAGATGGTAAAAGACAACTTCAATGCTTCAAGTTGTCCAGAGAGATGGTTCGTTCAGTGCTCTTCAAATCAGCTTACAGGCCTCTCGTGCTGAAGTAGTAGGTGTTTTCTGTTTTTCCAATATACTTGGGAGGCACTGAAGCCATTTTACATATTATATTCTTAAAACAGAGACCTTAAGACTCTGGAGAGAAGCATTATACAATGGCAGCCAATGTTCCCTACAATGTATATTGAAGGTCCATTCAGATTGTCTTCCTGAATTTGACTTGATCCCCCTGAATCATGCTGAAATAAGTACATGATTTCTGCATTTCAAAACCTAGGCTACAGAATGTTTAGGTCTTTCCTGGAATTTCTGGTACAACTTCCTAGAGTTACACTATAGAGATATTTAAAGGCAAAGGAGCCCAGGAAAGATTCAGAAGGACCTTAGAATTAGTGCCGCACAGGATGTTTGAACTGCATCCTTTATTTCTGACATGGTAGAGTCCTCATACAACAGATAACTATACCACATTATTTGTTTGTATGGTCAGGCTTTCATGCAAAACAGTTTTTTAATGGAAAATGACCACTTGGAGGAGTTCACCTGAAAAAAAGCATTTTTGCTGTTATTGGAACATTTGATTCACATGTGAATGAGCCCATAAGGGTCACATGCCATGGAGAGAATGTTAATACTACATCATAGCACTTCAAGCAGAACATATTCAGCAGAGCCAGTTGACACATTCTGTTGAGAATATGCAGCTACAAAGTAGCAAAAGTACTGTGGTAATTGCTGTTATAGATTGGACTGGTTATTTCAAATGTCAAGTATTTTTATGTTTGGTTCTGAAGATTTGTAAAATAAATATAGCCCTGCTAGATATCTTAACCAGATTGCAATGACCAAGTATTGCAGGGCGTTTACCCAAGCACAGTTGAATGTTCTGCGCACTGTGGTGCTTGAAGGCAGATTTAACAAAGTTCCATTTGCAGAGTGCTTTTGTTGCTGTGACTCAGGAGCTATAGAACCAACAGCACATGTTCTATTATACTGTAATTTCTATAGGGACATTCGTAATATGCATATTACTCCATATTTTTTTCAACTTTCCAGGCTGCTCTGATGATTTCTACATATGGTATCTTTTATCAGATCATGATGATAAGATCTCTCATACAGTTGCCAGGTTTTGCCTAATTTCTAGCAGAATTTGTAAGACTATGCTGTGTACCTGAACAATTAAGTATCACTATCCATTGAGGATAGCTGTTATATAATGAGTCAGTTTCCTTCTAATATGTTTAATGTTTTTAGGAACTTTTAGGAATGTTATGTATTTTTCTTTTTTCTTTTTCTTTTCTGTATTGGTTGGTCAATGAGCAAAATAAAATTCCTAAGTATTTTTATGTTTGGTTCTGAAGATTTGTAACATAAATATTGCTGTTCAGATACTCAGATTATTTGTGGTAATAATTTTTCATGGATATACACAGATATACACAGTGCAGCACTGTGCATATTTGTCATTGTGTAGATTTGTCAATGTGTAGATTTGTAAATATGTAAATTTGTACATATGTAAATTTTTGATTATGTAGGTAAGTGACTTGTCTTGGAGGGCAGGCAGCAGGGGTCGGGGACTGTAAAAATGTGGATTTGTAGAAATGTGGATTTAAAAAAATATAAATCTCCAAATGTGTAACACTGTAAATATTTGAATATGTAGAACTAGCTGTAAATGTGTAGAATTATTGTACAGATGTGTGTGTGCAGATGTGTGTGTGTGTGCGCACGTGGAGGTTTTTGTTGTGTGGATGTGTGTATTGAGGACTAGAAGTTTCTTTCTTTTGTGTAGATAGCATTTTGGAAGCTTTGGTTCACGTAGATAGTTGTAGTGTCACTACTACAGCTGTATAGATGGATGTGCATATATACTTGTAAATAATGTAGTTGTGCAACGTGTACGTATACTATAGCTGTATAGATGGATTTGTATATATATGGGGTGTATACATGCTTGTATATAATGTATTTGTGTGATGTGTACATAGGCCCCCCTTTTTCTTTTCCATCTTCAGTTTAGTTCTAGCATACACAGACATGCATCAATGCATGCACCACCAATGATGAGTCAGTGGACTGGTGCCAACATGTCTCTGGGGCCTGTGTGGCCTCCAGAAAAGATGTGTGGACCTGCCAGTCCGAGGCGGATTTTCCTTGTAGGCACACTGCATACATGAAGAAAGAGGAGCAGAGGAAATCTCAAGATGTGTTCTTTTAATTTCTCATTCAATGTTGTTTATCTTTGCTTCGCTTTCTTTCTTTGAAGTTTGCGTACCGGGTTGGTTTTTCTGCCTTAGGCTGTAGTGTCTCTCACTAGATGTCTGTTTGTGGCAGTAGCAGTAGTAGTTGATGTTTGGTTTGGTTTCCTTGGTTTTACAGTTGTGCTGGCCTGGCTGGCACTGGCAGGTCTGTCTCTGTGTTTGTTTTTGGTTTACAGCCTGGTGTCTTTTTAGTTGAGTCACTGCCTGTTGGAATGCAGCCTGCTAGGGGCACAAAACCAGGATGGGTGGTAGGCACCCATGGGTCCCAACTACCACAGGAACCACATGGCAACTGAAAGTTTCTACATAGGGTATAATGGGGACTTGAACCGGCCCATTATCCTCTATGCAGAGGACCTAGGGGGACAACACTGGGGTGGGTGGTAGGCGCCCATGGGTGCCTACCACCCACCAAACCCCAAAGCAATTGGACACTCCTACGATTTTAAATGAATTTCTGGATATTTTTACATTTTGTGTATTTCCCCCATAGGGAATAATGGGGATTTTAGGCTGCCCCATATGCCCCCTTGGGGGGTCCCTGGGTACCCCAAAGTGGGTTTGGGGGCAAGGCAGGTATGTCCACAACACCCACTGGGAGCCCCAAGCCGGTGGGCTTCATGGATTTTTAAAAAAATTATTAATCAACCAACCAAACAATCAATTTTTTAGAAGAATTTTTTATTTATTTTCTTTCTGTTTTTTCCAATACATTCATAGGATTCCATTCAGAACAGCATCCACGAGTCCACACACAGGTCACTAGGTCAGGTCAGGTCACACAGGTTGGATTGCTGAATGGTTTTGTGCCCTTAAGTGCTCTGCATAGGGAATAATGGGCCAGTTCAAGTCCTCAATTATACCCTATGTAGAACCTTTTAGAACCAGTTTGAGTTGGATTCGAATTCAAACAGAACCAAGGGAAGGTTCAAGCAAAACCAAAACCAAGTCTACCCACCCTGGTTTGATTTGGGTTCGAATTCGAACCAAACAGGCCAAGCCAGTTTTCTACACATCCCAAACAGGGAACAGCAAACTTGTGAGCAACTGAAACAATATCACACAACTAAATAGTTAGAGTGAAATATTTTATAGAATGAACCTTTGATGTAAGAGTATCTATTAGGACTTTAAGGCACTGGGTAGGAAAGTGAAGGAGTTGGGGGGAACAAGTGGTATTTTCATTTATTCTTCCCATGAAAGGTCAAAATGCAGGAAGAAAATGCAGGATCCTGCAAGTAAACAGTTGACTTACAAAGATGGTGTTGTTGAGAAACCACTACAAGGATGATGCCTTGGACTACAGCCTATGCTACTTATATGCACAACTTCTGGAACTAGATGGGTTGCACTTCATGAGGACTAATGAAACCAAGTACTTGTACAAGGAAAAAAATGTGCCACAAGTGGAAGAAAAATGGGGGAACAGTGCACAGAAATTCGCACGTCACTACAGCAAGTAAGCTAGAAGATGGTGATACCCATGGTCTCAGATCTCCATAAGCTAATGCACAGAGCACAGGCAATAAACAGGAGTTGTTCATTGACAATAAACTGAACATGAGCCAGCAATGTGATGCGACTGCTAAAAAACCGAATGCAGTCTTTGGCTGCATTAACAGAAACAGGTTTTTGAAGAGGCAGACAATCATCTGCCAGGGACGCTCTGTCAAGTTCCTGCACTGAGCAGTGGGTTAGACTAGAAGAACTCCAAGATACCTTCCAACTCTAAAATTCTGAGCATGTGAGCTTTCAAATAATATAGTCCATCAGATAGCGGGAGAGTTCTGTGCAGCTCAAACAGTGTGCATATTTTTTACCCACGGAAAGTGCAATGAAAATATGACCATAGCTCTTTGGTAGTGCATAATTCTAGAACCAAAAAAAGCAACAGCTGTATATCCCAGCCCAAAATAATGGACTAGAACCTGGACAAGTTTTGTTTGATATATGAGAAGGTCGGGAAGATTGATGCGAGATAGTTTGGTCTTTTTATCTGTTTGGTCTTCTCTCTCTCTGGTTTGGCTTAATTCCTTACAGCACTTTTGACTAGCACTGTCTCTAGTCTCAACACAGTATTTTCTGTTCTTTTTCTCCGCACCCCCACCCAGCCATGATCATTCATAAGATTCCATGTTTCTAATTTATTGAAAGTCACAAATCCATGCCACACTCAAACAATAATGTCTGTATTATAAATTATTTGAACTCTTGCAGTCAATCACTTTCAAACACAAAGGTAACATGGCAGCACATCTTCCCAAAGGGATGCCGCCTTCTGTCGTTGACTCCGGATATCTAAAACGAGACAAGAATGACACGTCAAGCATTTCAACATAGTTATTTCCTGGTTATTGGTTACATTCAAGTTCTTAGGGCAGCCTGGGACATGCATTTACCATGCCACATCCACAGGCTTTTGTTAAGGATTGTTCTCTGCCTTATGTATACAAAATGCACATCCAAAGCATATGTTTCTGGTCATTGCCAATAACATGCTTATCCAACATTGCTTTTCACAGGTGTGTTGCCTTTAAGAAGGTTATGAGAAATAACTGGGGATGCATGCTTCATATATTCCTTTCACTTGAATGCTAGAGAAGCATCAGAGATACAAAAAAGGGGGGTAGGGGCTGTAGCATAGCAAAGCCATCCTTATAGGTTGCCTGATTTAGTAATACTGGTATCAGTGAAAGGTCTGTTTAGCAGAAACAAGTTGTTCTAGTAAGAACTAATCTGCCCACTTTCCTTTCACAATCCCTGAAACTGGAATAAACTGTGGTCCAGCCGGAAACTGGAATAAACTGGAATAAACTGTGGTCCAAATAGCTTAGGCAGTTCACAAGTTAGCCCACTTGCACTGCAAATGTTCATGCCTCCACCATCTTGAATTGGAGTTAATGGCATCATCACAAACTACGCCATTGAGGTGCCTTGTGTGTCACTCACTACAATTGTACCAAATTTGGCCCAAATTAGTTCCCACTTGCATCTCAAATGTTCATGTGTCGGCCATCTTCAATCAGGGTGGATGACATCATCACAAATTATGCCCTTGAGGGGTCCCTATGTGTGCTTTCACCTGTAGCAAATTTGTTTCAAATTGGTTGGGCAGTTCACAAATTAGCCCAATTGCACCTCAAATGTTCACACGTCTGCAAGGGTGTTCATATGTTTCCCTACAGCTGAAGCAAATTTGGATCAAATAGGTCAGGCAGTTCACAAGTTAGCTCCCTTGTGCCTCAAATGATCATGCATCTGCCATCTTGAATTGGGGTTGATGACATCATCACAAACTACGCCATTGAGGTGTCCCTGTGTGTCACTCACTACGACTGTACCAAATTTGATTCAAATTGGTTAGATAGTCCACAAGTCAGCCCACTTGCGTCCAGCATCTTGAATCGAGGTGGATGACATCATCACAAACTATGTCGTTGAAGCATCTCTGTGGGTCCCTACAGCTGTAGCAAATTTGGTTCAAATTGGTTAGGCGGTTCACAAGTTAGCCCACTTGCGCCTCAAAGGTTTACACAGCTGCCATCTTGAACTGGGGTGGATGGCATCATCACAAACTATGCCGTCGAGGTGTCCCTATGTGTCGCTACAACTGTATCCAATTTGGTTCATATTGGTCCAGGTATTGCGAAGTTTATAGTGGGGGACGAACACACGGACGGACAGACAGACACACACACGGAATTCCGGGTGATCTCATAAGCCTACTGGAAAGTGGACCAAAAGGCTATTCACACAAGCAATTGGCTTCCGCAGCCCTACTGGTGGAGCAATTCCCTAGGTAGAAAGGCATGAGTGCGCCCTTCTACCCAATTACCCGTGAGTGCATGTGTGTGTGGGCGGGGGGGCTGCCGGCAGCCTATGCACACACAGATCTGGGTGGCAAGAGCACCTGCCTGAGGGAAAACCCCTCAATGCACTGCCCTCCTGGCGTGGTGCATGGAGGGATGCCCAAGAACTTTCTCCTCTGGCTTCCCGCTCCGATGCTTGCTGTGGTGCAGCTTGTGTGTCGTGCAAGCAGCAGAGTCTTTGAAATAAATTTAGGTCTGCCTCCCACCAGCCCACCCCTTACCCCACGCCATCATCACTGGTCATGCAGATGACCTACAAGAGTTGCAGCCTGCTCGGACAGAAGTATTCCCCCACTAAGCTGAATGGAGCTTTTTCACCAAGTGTGCACAACACATTCCTCTGCCTGTTTACTTCCGAATAAAGCCCCACTGTGACCAGTGGGGCTGACTTCTAGGTCTGTGTGCATAAGATTGCCACCATTGGCCTGGTTCAGATGTTAACTCAGAACCAGGATACCAGTCTGGCATCGCACAATGTCCCTAAACCATGGGGGTGCACTCTCTCCACTTCTCGTCGTGTCTTCAGGTCCAGCTTTATTTGGAAACTCTGCTAGAATATCTAAGATTACCTAGTGTAGCAGTTCCCTGCCTTGGGCAGGAAGTTGGACAAGAAGACCTGCAAGGACCTTTCCAACCCTAGAATTCTATGGTTCTAGAAGTGTGTATATAATGAGAGAACCTGGCGTGTCCTAAGACATGATTCAGTCTTGACTCTGCATTAGATCTGAACCAGGCCTTAGTGAGTTTAATCTACAGTCCATTTAAACTAGAGTAGGGTTTCTTAACTTTGGGCCCCCAGATGTTGATGGACTACAACTCCCATCATCCCCAGACATGGCCTTTGTGGCTGAGGATGATGGGAGTTGTAGTCTAACATCTGGTGGCCCAAGGTTAAGAAACCTTGAACTAGAGGGCTCCTATTAAAGTCAGCCTCTTAATATATATAAGAGTAACAAGACGCATTAGGCATCATTTGTTTTCTGTGTTCTCTCCTGTGAAACCATAAAACGATTAGGTCTTGTATATATGCAGGGTGAGCTCAAAGTATGTGGTTGATTGAGTGAGGGTCAATCTCAAACAGCCCCAAAGGAGTTTAGAAGGATGGGTGCCATTAACTTGGAGGAAGAAGTGTGTCAATCATCAAAGTCTGTACCAGACAGGATGCCGGGTTGCATGTTAGCAGACTGGCATCCTCTCCATCTCTGTCGCTCTTTCTTCTCTCTGCCCTCAGATATCCACTCATACCAAGGAAAGGACGTTTGGAAGAACAGCTTAAGCAAACAACCTGCTTTCCTGAATCCTTCCTGTACACACAAAAGATGGAGACTGGTAGGACACTGCACCGCCACCTCCACGCTGTAAATGAGTGCTACAGATAACGGCCAGAGTGGCAGTGAGTAATATTTATGTTCATTTCTAAATCATTTCATCCCAAGGCCTCAAAATAGATAACACTTGAAACCCAAAGTTGATTTACCCCCTAGGACAAAACACCTACTGATGTACAAAATACTAAGAGGTCATTTACACAATCAAAAACTGTGTTCTACCCAGGTTTGGGAGCTGTGTGTGCTCTCAGTTTTTGGTTGTGTGGAAGCAAGGTAAGAGGAAAACCAGGATATAAATAATGGTGTGGAAGCAAGGTAGGAGGAAAAGCTGCCCAGGTTTTCCTCCTACCTTGCTTCCACACAATCACTTCTACCCAGGTTTTCCTCCTACTTCCCCACAACCAAAAATTGGGAGCACGTACAGGTCCCAAATCCAGGCAGAACACATTTTTTATTGGGTGAATGACTTCTAAGTTCTACACATAACCTACCCTTGCCCTTACCTGCTACCGAAGCCTCCTGGGAATGTCTTACAATTGTCATGGCAAAGGGGAGAGGAAGTGAGATCAAAGCTGTGCAACAGTGATTCATCAGGACTTTGTGTTTGGATTTCTCCCTTTGAGAAAGTGTAAGGAAATAAAGAGAAACATCATTTGCTTATGTGCTGTGTTCGGTATCCAGGTCACCTTTGAAACCCCAACATTGCTTTGGAATGCAATTAAATAAAGGAGGTTTTTCATCTTTGACCAAAGTCTACAAAATGGCCCACTTTAAAGACTTCTTGGACTGAAACATAGGCTTCCCCTCCAATGTGCGATGGTTCATTCAACTGCACTGTGCTGACACATGACTCAGCATTTCACGTATTACCATTTGATTCCAGGGTTACAAGACAGATTGGAATAATAAAACCTTGTACCAGAGGAGTGGATTTCCCAATCAGTGAAAGGTACGGAGAAGCACAGAGGCCAATTAAGAAGGGGAAATGACAGACAGATTTTCCTATGAGCTGTGGTAAGAAAACAAAATGGCAAACCTTTGTAATGCTCATTTAAAAAAATATTTTCTAAAGTGATTTTTGTTTTGTCACTATCAGCAATAGTGAGGTGCTTGTCTCCCCCTGAAATCTAATTCCAGTAGTGGTTGCAAATCCACCAGTGGTGAAAATATTGCATTTACCGATAATCTGACCTCAGAGAGGACATGATAATGAGATCCACCAGCAGCTCATTTCTAGCTTGGAATTCTTGATGGTTTATTTAGTTTGACTGACGGCAGTAGATTGCAGCTACGAATATAGTCGCTATGGAAGGACTGACTTACTGCCAGCTCTTTATTTAAAGGGCTCAAGAACTGGCAACAGCTCCAGTACACATGGATAGTTTAATGCGGGCAGATGATAGAACACCTACTGTGCATGGTAACACTTGTGGTTCCAAATTCATCATTACCACACACTAATGCAGCATATAGAAAAGACGAAGGCATGGTTACAACCTGAACAAACAACATGGAATTTCAATATCTCAAATTACCCATTGTAGACCATCTCATTCATGCCAGTTAGGCCAATCCTGCTATTCTCCACAGCACTGACGATGCAAAACCATGGGAAATTTCAGCTCCCAGAACAATGGGCAGCCTTCTTCTTTCCAACTGTTTTAAGTTACGAGCCCAGTTAATATTATCCCCTGAGGTAGAATCCACAGTTTCCCTTCCTCCCAAACATAGTATTGTTTTGGAACAAGATCTGGAAGAAGACTTGTTCCAGAACAGGGGTGTTCAACCTTGGCCCTCCTACAGGTGTTGGCCTGCAACTCCCATCATCCCTGACTACCGGCCACTATGGGAGATACAGTTCAACAATAGCTGGAGGACCAAGGTTGGGCATCCCTATCCCAAAGTAACATCTGAATGTTGCCACTGTGAGAGGGAAAGTTGCAGAAACCCATGTATTAGATCCAATCCCCTGTCCATTGTATGTGTACATCATTCTGTTCTTTGTAGATGTTGCATTCTGATTACAAACAAGAGAGATTGATCCCTGGGTGTGGTCTGAGGGCACATGATGGAGCCACCTTATTGATGCGTAAGTGGGTCTGGTGTGGTCAGTGCATGGATGCACTGCCTGGGAACCTCAGGTAAGGTACCTTGAGTTCCATGATGGAAGGTGAGATGTCAAGGTAATAAATACATAAAATGAAAGGTTTGTGTCCCTTGTGAAAACAGCCTAAAGCGGAAATCTTAAGCATTCTTCTGGAATGAAGTCTTTCAGAAATCAATGGCATTTATATCTAAGTAAATATGAATTGGGTTGGGCTTTTGTAAAAATGTGAATGGACTATTTATTTTAAACTCCTGGCAAGTTTCCTTAAGAAAGTTACCATCCACTTTGTAATTCCCATCTACAGTAAGGGGTGTGTGTGTGGCGGGGGGGTGGGTGGGGAGACAGTTTGTCCTCATGTTTGACTTCACTTTCTCAGCGTTTTAAAAGAGAAATATTTTGAAGATGGCTTGAGGTCTGCATTCCTCATGCTGGCACTGTCTTCGCTAAGCATGTGAGCTGAGTAACAATACATGCACAATGCATGGTGTCATTTAGCAATATATCATGGTGTAAAACAAGATTAATGACATCACCCATGTATAGGGGACAGGATTTACACTAACATGAGAAATGTAATCATTTAAAGGCACAGGCACATGAAAGCCAGAGTAGAATCTAGGGCCATAAGCCACCAAAAGGACAGGCAGACCAGTACAAATGTCCTTTTGGAACACGTGTGTTCCAGTGGCTTTACTGGGGAACCAAAATCTTTAGCTTTTTGCAGAGAAGTAAAAAAAAAAAGTGAACATGCAATGCATGGTGATTATGAAGCCCAATTAATTCTGTGGGGCATGCTTCCTAGTGAGAGTACATCACATTATTCTCCTTTTCTTAACTCAGAACTGTTAACTGACTTCAATTTCTTTGTTCATTCTAATGCACCACTTCAACCCATGAGCTGCTGCAGTGCCAAATGATATGGGGCCAGTGGCATAGTCAGTGCACCTGGGCCATGGGTGCTTGTGCGTGCCCGGGAGCTACCATGCTTGATACCTCCCCCTTTGCCCCCTAGGGTGCTTGCCCTCACCTCACATCCCCCTGCCACCACCGTGCTGCCGCTGGGCAGCTGTCCTCACCCTAACTCTGTGCCAGTGTAGCCCCATTCCCAGTGAAAACAGGCCTGCTCTTGCTGGCAGCTGGGGTGAGTGGTGTGAGTGGGCTTGCAGCAAGTAGTGAGTGAAGGGGGCAAGCAAAAGGGAGCAGGGGGTGGGCAGCAGGGGGCGAGTGAAGGGGGTCTGGGTGATGGGTGGCAAGTGAGGCAGGTGGGAGTGAGCAGCAAGCAGGAGGTGAGCCAAGGGGATGGGCCAGGGGCTGTGCTTCAGAGTTTGCCCCTGGGCCACCGATTCCAACCTTGCTCTGCCACTGTATGAGACTAGGCTCAGGAGTTGCTGCAATGGCAACTCCCAGTACAGAACAAGCTGCCCAGTGCAGAATACACTCATGGGCAAACTAGGGCCATACACAGAGTTAGGTGTGCTGAAGCCCTTTGGTTTCCATGGGTGGAACTCAGCTACTCATCACTGTGACTTGGATTGGTGCCTGGATTTTGAGGGCACAAATAATGCCTCCTTTGCTACGTACTCCACTACATAGCTGAAGACCTAGTTTGGAAGTTAGGTCATGACAAAATTAACAATATAATGATGGAATAAGCATCCATTTTTAACAGCGGTTATTGATGTTGGAGTATGTAGCAAAGCAGGAGTAATGCTACGTCCTGCACAGCTCCAGGAGTGAGGAGGGGATAACTATAGAGCTCAAGAAATCTATCTTGCCTGCTTCCCCTTCCTGGTTAGCAGCAAGAGGCTGGTGAGGTGAGGAAGAGGGATGAGTAGATCACTGAGGAGGTGTGCACTGGCCTCCCATTTATGGACTGTGTGCATGCTGTGATGTTCACATGCCCAGAGGCTGACCGGGAGGGAGAAGGACACAAAAGAGCTCCACTGAGCCCTATAGCAATCCTTTCTCATAGGAGGAGCTGTTTCTGTAGGAGGATGTATTGTGCCCTACATGTTCTAATAATAAATGTTTTATATATGGGGAAAATAACTCTCTGGACTATATTATAGACTTGGAGCAATACCATTCTTTAAAAATAATAAATACAATTCACTGTGGTATTACATATTTTAGGTGCATTTCCTGTATGACACTAATTTAAGAAGGGTGGGATTTCAAACCATTCTATACCAGGGTAAGCAATCAAAGTTGGAGGAAGATAGAAAGTATCACATTATTTGCTGATTTATGTCAGGTGGGATATCGGGGATTACTAAATTCTGCCTGAAGGAAATATTTGATGAGGCTACAGTGGATTATTTGATACATGCCACATGCAACCTCAGTTTCAGTTGTCTGACTGCTCAATTCAAGAGACAGCAAGAAAGGAGCTTTGCCTCCCTAAATGTTTTATATTATATATAATTTCCTACTCTAATCGGAGTGAAGATAGGATTTAAAATTGCAGCATTGGTCAAGGGCAAGTTGTCTTATGCATCTATTCGGGGACTACATACTCTAAGGCTTGGAGATCAGTGAGGGCACAAGTGTCTCAGACTCCAAGCAGAGAACTCAGTATGGCACATGCATCATAGCATCAATTTAAATATTTTTACATTTATATTCAGTGGTAGCTATATTAAGAAAGATTCAACTCTCTCCATCCCCTAGCAAGGGAGATGGAAAAGAAGAAAAAGCACATTCACCTAGAGGGCAGTATTTAATTGTAATGGAAGTGGGAATAATATCATTGAGTTAAATGGGTATGCACTTTCACCGGGGCTGGATTTTGTCCTGCAAATTTAGCAAGGCTGTGTATAATTTATCGTAAAGTGAGTTAAAGACCTGGTTTGGAAGTTAGATCATGACAAAATTAACAATATAACTATGGAATAAGCATCCATTTAACAGCGGTTATTGATGTTGAAGGAGATGTACATGTACACTTCACTGGGTCTGCAACTTGCATGTAACTCCCATGACATTTTGTGAGCTTCCTGAACACTTGCCAAAATCCTGACATTCTTCACCTTCATTTAATTAGCAATATTTCTAAGCCAAATGACTATAGGGATTTTTAAAAAAACTAATACTTGGAAAATATAACTTGGTATGACACCAGCTAAACTAACCTCTTTGATTACACATGTAATCCATTAATGCTAACAAGTGATAATTGCGAGCTAACAATCAATGCTAACAAGTGATAATTGTGAGCTAAGTGAATGCTAACAAGTGATAATTTCGAGCTAAGCGAACTGGTGGATCAGCATTAAAGCAATTGAGGTACTGCAGAGTCTAAAGATTCACAAGTAGCATCAGAAATGAAGTGCAATATGAACCCTGATTCTTGCCTGGTATCCACCATTGTGATGTAAGGTTTTATGACACTTTTAGTGTAATCTTAAATATACAATTGAAATATACATCTTTCATCTTATTCCAGGGCAGTCCTAGGTGCTGAACAAGAACAGAGTGCACTAGTCTGATGACTTTTTTAAAAGGTTAAAGCATGGATAATAGTTCTGTTAGCCACAACAGCTAAATGGAACCCCCATGTTCAGAAGAAGTATACCCTAGAATACCAGGTGCCTACACAAGCAAGTGTTCCACTATTTCCATTCATTTTAATGGAAATTGGTGCAGGACAATAAGAACATAAAAGGAATCCTACTGGACTAGACCAAGGTCCATCTAGTCCAGCATCCTGTTTTCAACAGTAGCCAGCCATGTGTCTCTTGAAAGCTTACAAACAGGCTATGAAGGCAACAGACCTACTCCACTGTATGTCCTTAGCTTCTCATATATAAAGGTTTACTGTCACTGACCATGGAGGCTCCATTGATTTTCATGGCCAATAAACCTATCCTCCATGAATTGCAAGACTTGTTCTCCATGAAATTGTCTATCCTTCTCCGTGAAGTTGTCTCAGCCATCTGACTAATGGCCATCACCAGTGCCTATGCCAGAGGTTCCCACCTTGCATCCCCAGATGTTGGACTACAACTCCTATCATCTCTAGTCACGATGGCTAACAACATCTGGAGACCCAAGATTAAGAACCCCCATCCTATGCTAAATGCCACCCATTATCTCTGCATTGGATGAACAGTATTTCCTTTTACCTGTTCTGTTTTTTTCATCATGAGCCTGAACTCCAGAAGTAGGTGGGGAGGGGGGTAATCCCTGTCCCCTCTCTGACACTTTTAGTCTATGCTTCAATATACAAATGAAATGTGCAATCTTTCCTCAAATGATGCTCTTCCAGCATAGCTCTTAGTGCTGGACTAGGGCACACTGCACTAAGAACATGTCCAACACAAGCCAGGACAGCAGACTGCATCCACCCACCCATGTTTTCCATGGTCCTAAGCCCCTAGTCCTGGATATCTGACATGCAAGATGCACATAAATACTCTGTACTCAAGAGGTCTTTTCATTAAACAGGCTTCCCTCCTCAAACATTCTGCCCGTCATAATGATGGGCATTTTGCTAGAGTATAACAATGATAGCTTGTTTTGACTGCACTGTGCCCATGTGTGTGTGTGTGTGTATGTGTGTGTGTGCTACTTCTCCGACTCCCACCCCACCACCAGCAATTTGGCTGGCTGAAAAGAAAAAAGATAAATGTTGTCAGCCCATATACATGAAGAAACATCATTCTTCCAGCATTGTACTTACGGAAGAGTACAGCTGGATTGTTTTTACCCAAAAGAGAAGTTCCCCCACTTCTTTCAAATCTAATCCAGCAGACAGGAGCATCTCCAAAATGCTACCCTGGGGTCCCTCTCTTCCTGCCAGAGGCTTTGCATATTTAGTGCTTTAGAGGTAGAGTTAGTCTGATGCTTCTGTTTTATAGTTTTATTGTTGGCTTTTATAATTGTGTTTTGTATTGTTTCATATTATTTGTGTTTTGTAAGCCATTGTAGGAATACTCATTGAATAGCAGGATACAGATGAAAATAACAATAATTCCTTTGTTTTGCAGCCCAAAGGAAACCTCAGAAAAATAAAGGATACAGCCAAAAGATCCACTCTTTTCCTTTCAGCTGGGAGTGCTGCTTGTTCAAGTTCTAGTTGAAAATCCTGATGCAACAATGAAATGTGACACAGTAATTGAAACTGAAGGAATTTGGTACCACTCCCCTCCAGTGTAGTTTCATCCTTCAAATTTAAAAATGGCAATTAAAATTGTAGATATAAAACAACATTCGGAAGGCACTGGGGTGGGGGGCAACAAAGTTTGTTCAAAGTCAAAATTTTGCCCTGTAGTGTTTGACTACTGTTCGAATTCAAGGTCACATCCCTTAATGTGACCTTGAATGTGATTAGCATAACAACAATGACCTGAATTTCATCATCCGTCCTTTTACACCCATTTCAGTTACAAGTATATGTTTGCCAATTTGATTCCTGATTTGGCCAGCCTACACTAAGTGAGAACATTTATTTTATTGCAAAGTGTGTTTTCTGGGATTTAGAGAGCATGGTTGTGCCTGTGTAAGGTGGGCATGTGGGCACGCAGCTTCAGAGGAGTGGGGGGAATCACTTGTTAATGTCCTTGATGCTTTGTGCAGGCAAGAATACTCTTTCCTTGACCCTCCATTAACTTTAGGAGAGCAGTTGTTGGTCTCCTATAGAGCCCTTCTCAGTCATATGATAAGCTCTCAGGATATGGCAAGCCATTCTCTGTAGCAAAGTGCTGGAACTGTGATAGCTCCTTACCTTCCTCTCCCACTGGGATTCCTATGATTTGTAAATTATGTGTTCACCTTATCTGTTTTTCTAACAGTTCCACCTCGAATTGATGAATTTATTATCCTACTCAAACCAAGTGGAAATAGATAAGTATTTGAGTTTAAAGTCCTCTTCTCTCCTTTCCCCCTGCTTCTCTCCCTCTCTTTTATTGTCAGGACAGATTGATTTGCTAGTTGCTGCAGGCTGTCCGTTAATTTGTTCATTCTTTCAGTCTCGGCATGCCACTGCCTTTACTTACCCATGGGCATACGGCATGAAGTGTTCCAGGCTACTGAGAACTTCTTAAATTAATCAACTGAGATTTGGAAGCAGAGCAAGTCGCATAGTTACAGTTTTACAGAAGAGAAATGTAAAGAAGATTTTCCCAGGAGCCACAGTGAGTGGTGCCATCACGAGCACTGATTGCCTTGCACAGAATGGCCAATCGTTTTGGTATGGGTGCCCCAAGTCAAGTCCAAAAAATACAGTGCAATACTAATGTACTCAGCAGAACATATGCATACCTTCTGTATTTTGATGTGGTTTTGCCTGTGGTTTGCATTAATAAACAACGCATTGTTTTATCTTCTCATATTAGGACAATCATCAATGCTTGGTTAATTCTTTAGATTGTGAACCCTTTTGGAACAGGGAACCACTTTCTCATACCTTTTGCTATACAACCCACTGAGATTTTTTTGTTGAAAAACAGCAGTATACAAATATTTATTGTTGTTTTCTAAGGCACTGCCATACAACCTAATTTATCTGAGTAGCCTAACAGAGGGGTAGACAACCTTGGGTCTCTAGCTGTTGTTGAATTACAACTCCCATCATCCCAAACCAATGTAGGCCATCTAGACAACCAAGGTTGCCTACCCCTAGCTGAAGGGAATTTCAAAATGCTCAGAGGATCAAAGATGTGTGTATAGGAAGTGGGTACTATTGAGTCAGTCTGCAATCCTACACACCACCAACCATGCTCAAAGTGCCATTGAAATAAATGGATGCAAGTCAAAGTGTGTCTTCACTTTTGCTTGATTCTGCCCATTGTTAATATGGATGATGACTGGAAAGTTTGTACAATTAAAGGATCACTTGGCATTGGTTCTGCCATATAAAACAAAATGTATACTTATGATGACTGGATTTTTGTACACCAATCAATCTATTTAGTAAATTGATTAATCTATCACTGTGCAGAACAGGAAACCAAAGGGCATACCTTGTTTGAGATCATGATCCTTGGGATACAGTCCTCCACACAGATATGTGTGCAATACATTCCACTGAAATAAATAGCCCTCTTCAAAAAGTAGGTACAGTGTATCCAGGTACAGAAGGAATGGAAGTGTGCTAGCTTCTCATGGCCCTCCAGTATGAATGCACTCCATGGCTACAGAGTGCTAAGTGGTCAACATTTCAAATCATGGGGAGAAATTCCCAAGATTCAGTACAGGAAAGCATGGTACATGTTCTCAGAGGGGGGGGCGCTGGCAGAATTGGGTGCATGTGTTCATCATATCATTTTGGTCTCTGACATATCCATTAAATGTCTTTTGCATCTAAGAGTCAAAACTTGGCATATTAAGTTTACCTCAGAATAAAGGAGAGCACAGTGCCCATAGGATGGGATGTTAGGCTGTCACTGTGGGCATTCTCTTTCCTCTTCAGGCTTGGATTTTGGGAAGGGACCACTTCCAATGCAAAAACGACAGATGTGTTCGCTGAATGCAAGCTTCATTTATCATCATGATATAGAACTCACTGTGAGCATCATCAGATTTAAGGCAGACGTAGAAACAGAAGTAACTACAGGTTACTTTAGTTAAGCCAGTTTCATGGCCACTATACCTTCCGCTTATCCTGTCACATTGAACAGACCTCTCACTTGAGACTTTGGTTAAAAGCCTTGAATCACTTCCTTTGAAGTAATCTGGCTGACTTAAAAGGGACTATGCCAAGAAAGCGGCATGAGGATTGCAGCCTTTGTGGTGGTATAAGCCCTGTAATCAGACTTGCCAATGCTAAGGGAGTCAGTCTATGCTGAGGGGAGCTTGTGCAGACTCTGGCCTTATTCTGGTCCTTTGTTGATATCTTAATAGTATCCTTGCCAAGACATTTCCCAGTTCGCTTGCTGATTTACATAACAGTGGACAGCATGAATGGCGTGCATATAAGAGCAGGGAATATGTTACCCTTGAGTAAAATGTGGCAAAGCAATATTTAAGTATTGCTTGACTTTTTATTCCTGTCATGTAATAATTGGTTATAATTTTGACATCAAACCTCCTGTTTTATAAAAAATGAGGGGCAGCACTGTATTTGACAAGTAGTCAGTGATTCAAAGGAGCTAATCTCCCATTTCTAAACTCAGGAGTTATGCAAATATACCACTTTAGGGCACTTATTGTAGATGCAGAGATATGACTAAGGTGTCCAATTGAAGCTCAGGACATGCAGGTTTACAACTTTGCCAACATTTCTGCCCATTTGACAGAACTAGAAACTCCCCAGTTGCAGGGGAGTAATGGCAGGAGAGAGGGCACACCCTCAACTCCTGTCTGTGGCTTCCAGCGGCATCCGGTGGGCCACTGTGCGAAACAGGATGCTAGACGAGATGGGCCTTGGGCCTGATACAGCAGGGTTGTTCTTATGTTCTTATGTTCTCATGAACAAAAAACCCACTCAGGGCCAACTTCAGAGATTGGGACGCCTTTGGCAAATGATGTCCATGAACCCCCTCCTACCTGGATTGGCCCTGAGAGAGTTGCACCACCACACAAAGGCACAAATATGGTCTCAGGAATCAGCAATGGGCCCTTCTCAAAACCCCGCTGGCCTCTCAGCAGCTGCCCAACACTGCGAGCCCCTGACAGGGCCCTGCAGTCCCACCAAAATGATCATATCTGAGGTTAGGAGAAAAGGAGTCCAAATGAGGGTCACGAGACTTCAGAATGAGCAAGCAGTGATGCAGCTATACAATTGCTCCATAAGGAAATGAAGCCCAAATAGGGAACCTCCCATATTGTCTGTACCAAACCACTGATGGTCTTTTTCTGTTTATCCTTTTGCTGCTGTTGGAACTGAGGTTCTAACTACATATTTTATTAAGTTCAGTGAGTGTTTCCTTGATTTCTTAAAATTAAATCCAAAGCAGCCTGGACAGCATACGAGGAAGCAGGGTGGGGGCGTGCACCTTCCCCCATCCTTAAAGTCACCCTGCCCACCATCAGCTCAAAGGCAGCTGGTTCTGTGCACATCCCTAAGAGAGTGCAGGTTGAGTATCCCTTATCTGGACATCCGAAATCCAGAATGCTCCAAAATCCAGACACCACGCTGTAACAAAAAAACAAAAACAAAAAACGCCTCAGCTCACTCGCTCGCAGATTCCCAATTCTGCTGCTTTTAAACATGCAGTCAAAACTTACTTATTTCAGAAGGTTGTTAGTGACAGGGGTTTTGTCTGTAATTCTCTCTAATTGTGGCTCTGTTTTATTGTGAAGCTTTTAAATGTTTTTGATGTTCTTGCTTTGGCACTGGAGGGGAAAGGGAAAGCCCCCCTTCTCCACTCCCTGCTCAGTTTGGTGCCTGCTCTGTTGGCATCTGTTTTGGTGCTCTGGATCCCATGCCCAAGTTATCATTATGCAAATATTCAAAAATCTGGAAAAATCCTTAATCTGGAACACTTCTGGTCCCAAGCAGTCTGGATAAGAGATACTCAACCTGTATTGGGATATAAGAAGTAGTAATAAAGACAAGTACCTGTGACAATTTGCAGGCTTCATTCCCCTTACCACTGAGGACCCATAACCTGTTTCTCCATAACTTTAGGAAGCATGGTAGATGCATCATGATAGACCAGGGCTGCTCAACTGCATCCCTCTAGCTGTTTTTGGATTACAGCTCCCAGCACCCTCAGCCACAGTGGCCAATAGTCAGGGATGATGGGAGTTGTAGGCCAACCTCTGCAGGGGGGTCAAAGTTGAGTAGCCCTGTGATAGACCAATGGTTATGGGCCAGAACAAGCCTAATCATCAACTGAAATTTATTTTTTACATTATGTTTTAATCTAATAAAGTAGGTTCCTCCCATTTTATTTTAAATTTTATTACTATCTTAGCACCTTAACTGGCTTTTCATCTTGTTCTCATGCAAATCAGCTGAGCTGGCTATGCCCCTCTTAGCTTTTAATTCATACAAGGCCTCATCGTCCTAGTAAGCAGAAATACATACCGACACATTTCCCTGTATGGGTGTGTACGGAACCATTATGGGCTATTCGGTTGAATTTGAAGTGAATTCTAACTGAACTGCCGGTCTGTGAGCCGGTTTGTTAGGACCAGCTAGTGGTTCGTGCAGTTGAACTGGGTCAGCCTGGTTTGGGATGCTTGTAAAGAGGAATTACAAGGAAAGGGAATCCCTAACTCTAAAAGGGGGTTGAAAGGGTGAGCGGGGGAGTGAGTGAGAGGGCACCTTACCCATGGCGGCAGGGTGGCAGTTCCCCAGTCATGACTCCTCTAGCCCCCCCCCCCCCCGGCTCTCCCTGCCTAGCAGCACAGGCCGGTGCGGGCCTGGTTGCGGCCTCCATGCATGCATGAATTTCCTTTTCAGATTTCCCTTTACAAGCATCACAAACTGAGTCAATCCAAACTGGGCTCAGTTTGGTTCGAACTTGGACTGCCCCCCTTTATGGGGGGCTGGGTCAGTTCAGTTCAGAACAATTCTGCATACTCCTATTTCCCCATATAGCATTGTTTTTCTTAGCGGGAGCAAAAAAAATGCACCTATGAGAGCTTTTTCTCCTCAACAGATAGCAGCTTTGGGGGTTTGGCTGCATCAGGACCATGGGGAGGCAAAGGCTTAAAGTCCCCCTGCCTCCATGTCACAGTTCCAGTTCAGATCATAATTCCACGGGGCTGCTATTTATATCTTTTGGGGGGGAATCAAACAGGAAGGTCCCATTCACATAATAGGCATATCCCCTCAGCCCTATTCATATTATGTTCAATGCACATACCATCAAAGTACATTGTATACTTGCACAGATGTATATGCACATAGAGTTATTCACATGTGTTCAATACTTGTTCAGTATTATGCTTCTTATTTGTACTCTGGATTTGAGGCAGCCTGTACCCAGGTCCATCTTTAAAACAAATGCATGTATAGTCATTCACACAAAAACATGTACGTGTGCCAGCACCTGTATATATGAATTGTCTGAGTAGGATCCAGTTTGGTTCGAATTGAAGAAATGGCACCTAGCTTTATTTTATTCTTTCTAGCATGTGCTGAACAGAACATGGGGCCGGAGTAATATAACTCTATAATTCTCAGTCTAGTCTACATCTGATTTAGCACAGATTATACCATTGAAATCCATGGCCGATGATATAGTAAAGCAACATCCACAAAGAATGGATATTTTGGCTGGATTCTGTTTCACTACCAGCATTCTGCCTTTGAGGTCTTCAGAAATGCACATTTTCCTTCTCCTCTTGAATAATTTTCAGCTGACAAGATTTAATAAACCCATTGCTCCTCATTCCAGTGACCACTATTGTGCCAAGAGGCTGGCAAGAGCCTGAAAATGTAGGCCAAGCACACAAGGCTGGTTGCAAAGATAGCTATAGCAGGATGCTTGCACATTCTACTCCCATTCATTAATTTTTCATTCATTTCATTATAGGCAATGGTTTTACAGTTCAGTGCATGAATTGTAATAGGGAAACCTAAATCATGCACTTAGGTCTATTCCCTACAGCTCCTATCTTTGCATGCCCCTCGACAGTAAATAAATTCCTCACGGGATTGATCCAGGACAGCCCTTGTTCTCTCTCTAGAGTGCCATGTATGCATATGGCATGCCAAAAAAGAAAGGAAAGAAAGAATCTGAGCAGGCTGTATTGTAGCACAACTACTTCCATTGTGGGATTAAAACTGCGAATGCCTCTCCAACAGTTTTTTAAGAACCAGGTTCTTTTTCTTTGTTGCAATACATTGGCAATTTGGGGGAAAGCAAGCATCTCTGCTGCTAGACTACTAGTTTGATGGAATACTGGCTTTTAATTTTTTTTAAAAAAATTAAGGTATTCATTTTTAATCTGTTTTATGTTGTAAACCGCTCGGAGACGGAAGTTTGGGGCGGTCTACAAATTTGAAAAACAAACAACTGGCTGGCCTCAGATGAGAAAGTATATTCTCATGTATATCAAAATGTGGTCTGAAGGATTCAACAACCTTGCTGCAGCTAAGCTGGTCTGGGTTTTACAAGACCTGGATAGGAGACCATCCAGAAAGGCTGCAGACAGGGGAAACATGAGGAGCAACTCCTCACTTAATTTTTTTTAATTTTTTTTTAAATGAGGGAGAGAAAAATACACTTTGGGGAGAAAGATCTGTTTTGGGGATTGAAGATATGGGTTATTAGGTTTGGTGGTGGAGGAAAGAATCCTCAGTTTTGGGTGTGGGAACTGCATCCCTGTCAGCTGGGAACCCAATGTTCCATCATGGGTGGGATATAAATGTAATTAAAAAAATACTATCAAGTTCAGTGTAGCCCAGATGAGTATTGGAATGCTGATGGAGATACACAACCAGATGATTGCCCAACTATTAAAATCTTGCAACACAATTCATTCCAGTCAGGCTGTGACCCACATTCACTATGTATATGGAATCATTTGCAGGATTCAGGTCAAGTCTTTTAATACTCAGCAGAACTCTGAATGGAGTTTCTTATATATATTAAGACAAAGAAATGAGTTAGATTTCAGTCATTTTCTGAGTTTAAATTTTGTGTTCCAAACTGGGACGGCGGGGAAGAGATAATAAGGTTGTTCTCATGGCCTGAACTTACTCAGCCTAGGGAGGGCTGGCGTTGAGGGGGGGAGGCAGGAGCCTTTCTGCCTTCCCCAGTGTGACCAGCGCCGCTCCCAGGTTTCCCATCACCATACGCCCACACTAGCAGTGCACAACACCTCCAGGGGCAGTGAGGGGATGGGGGAAAGCAGGCTGCAGCCTACAATGCACCGCACGAGCAGCATGGTGCATTGGGGCTGGCGGGTGCTCTAGCCTCCTGGCTCTGCAGCCACATGACCGGGGACTGAGATAGAAAGTCACACTCATGCCCTTCTACCTCAATAAAATCCCAGGTAAAAAACCTGGGCTACCCGGTGAGGCAGCGCTGGAACTGGAACCAATCCCAGTGGTAGGGCTGCTCATGTGAACAGCCTTAACACCTTCTTATTTAGACTATAATCTTGTCTCATTAAACCCAACAGAGGATTTCCCAATTATTTAAATCCTGCAACAAAATTCTCCACAGTCAATAAATACAGTACCTGTCTTGTCACAGGGTCTTATCGAGATTGCCACCTCTTCCATAGGTGCAATTACTGTCGATGGAAACGAGGCATGAGAACTTGGTGTAAGTTTGCAGCTCCATCCCTGATTAACTAATCAAAAGGGATGCATACAGAGGGCTGTGTCACAACATCTTTATGCAGCCCTTCAGTTTAAAAACCTTCCCAGGTGGCTCACAGCGGTTGTAAAACATTATAAAATAAAAGCATCTAAATTGCTACAAAAGACAGGAGCAACCAATATAAAACAGTAGATTAAAGACAGCTTGGTAACATGGTGGAAGGCCTGAGCAAGTAGAAAGGTCTTCACCTGAGGCTGCAGCCCCCACCCCCGGGGGGGACACACAAGAACTACATCTCCCAGAAGCACCCATGCTATCTCCGGTTCTAATCGGAAAATAACTAATACATTTTTTATGTTCTCTACTTTGAAACGCAAGCCACAGAAGGCAAGACGGATCCTTGCAGCCTCCCTCCGGAGTGAAGATCATACACTGCAGGCTGTCTTGTATCCCCACCCAGTCATAGGCTGTGTTCTCTGTGCTGGGATGGGGATTTTGTAAATGAGGGGGAGCGGAGAGGGAGGAGCTAGTGGATGAAAGCTGCCACAGTGAGGCACCACAGAGGTGAGGCAGAGGAAGAGGAGGAAGAGCTGTCAGATCTCTGATCCAACTCGATCATTGGCAGGGGGCAGGGCAGACACGGCCCCTTCTGACAATACCACCATTTGATTGGAATCTGACTTTCTGCTGGTCCATACAAGAGAGAAGCTCTTTCATCATGGGCATCCACAAGACTTTTTGTGGGGGTTGGGGGCAGGCAAAGCCTGCAACCCTTTACCCACTTACCTGGGAGTAAGCCCCATTTAATTCAATGGGACTTGCTCAAGGGGGGGGTGAGCAAAGTGCCCCCTGGATGCCCATGCTTTCAACAATCATGTAAATAAAGTTGTGAGCCTTTATTTTAATCCATAACTGCTGTCTCATGTCTTCAGTCAGAGTGTGAAGGCAATAATTCTCACCTATGCAAGAATGACTCAGGCAAAGTCACATCAGAAACCAGTTTCAAATTGAAATCCCATTCTAATACATTATTATCACATATCAAGTATATGCCTTCAGGCTCTTTAGCACTTGGAACTCAATGCAGGTATGCCCCCACTAGTAATAGTGCTGTTTGTGGCGTAGGAGCATCTTTCAATTGCAGACCTGATTACTGCAGCTGGCTCTCTCTCCATATCAATATAATGGAACTGACTGGCACTGCGCTCATTGCACCTAGCTTAGTATTCACAGAACAGTTTCTAACACTGGCCTGCTACATCCCTTCCAAAACCACTTCCTCAAATCTCTACTGACTTGCCGTTCCTTTCCTTTGTGTTAATGGTTCAGTCCACTTAAAAATCCTGCTATTTGTCTCAAGCATATCTTGTGACACTAAATTCCACAAGCCAGATGTATATTTTAAGCTCTTTGAATGCTGCTCCTTTGATCAGGTTTAATGCTTCTGGTCTCCAATCCACTTAACATTTCCAAATCCATAACTATACTGTTGCCTCCCTTTCGCAAAGCTAATCATTATTATTCAGAAATATTTACTAAAAGGGGGGGGGGGGCAATTAAATTACACAAAAGGCTGCTGGGGAAACAAACATCCTAGGTATCCCTGATATCAACTTGGAGTTGGGAAATCCTGCAACTATTAAGATTATGCAAGTGCGAAACGTTTCGGGTACAGAACGATCTGTACCCGAAACAGCCAATTTCGGGTGATTTGGATCCGAACCGAATCACCCATCTAGCCCTCCGGAATTTTTCGGAGCCAAAACGAATCACCCCCGTTTCGGCTCCGAAATATCTGTTGTTTCAGCCCTCCATTTTGTGGCCAATAAATGCCTTTTTCTTCCCCCTCCATTTTGAGCAATGACGTCTATTTGAATTTCCTGCCTTTTTGCCTCCCATTGACTTCAATGCAAAAAGGTCTGATGTGACGTCTACTCGAATTTTGGGTCTCAGGGGCAAAATAGTGGGGTTGGGTGGTAGTGCCTAATGGGTGGAGGCTACCACCCCAATTGCAGAGGGGTTGGGCAGAGGGCTGATTTTTGGTAAATTGTTGAAATTTGCGTGTCTTTAAGGTTTTTCCTCATAAGGTGTAATGGAGGTTTCAGCAGCTCCATAACTGCACTTGGGGGGTGCTGGGGTGGCCCAGAGCGAGTGGTGGTGTATTGCACATAGGGTGCCAACCACCCCCATGGGATGCTAACCCATGGCGCACAGGGTTCTGTTGTTTCGAAGGTGTTCTGATTGTGGATTCTATGATAGCAAATGAGATTTTCAATGAGACACCATGAATCCACTCTCATTTGCTATCATAGATTGACTTTTATTAGAGAATGTTTAACATATGGTTTACAAAAGCAACAGTGAATAGAATTTCCCAATAAAACACGGCCGCGTACTAACGAATGTGTGGTTGCAATGGTAGAGAGATTATAGCACTGCACGCAAGTTCCTACGATCTACACTCAGAACACCTCAGAAACAACAGAACCCTGTACCCCATGGGTTAGAAACCCATGGGGGTGGTTGGAACCCTATGTGCACTACACCACCACTCACTCTAGGCCACGCCAGCACCCCCTAAGTGCACTTATGGGGCTGCTGAAAGCTCCATTATACCTTATGAGGAAAAACCTTAAAGATGCGTCAACTTCAACAATTCACCAAAAATCAGCCCTCTTCCCAAATCCTTTGAAAAAGTCCAGGTAGGTTCCTTGCCCCTACCTTGCACTACCACCAACCCCACACTGCTCTAGGCCACCCCTTTCCCCCTGACGTGAAGCAATACACCCTCCATTATACCTAATGGGGGGAAACCTTAAAGACGTGTAAACTTCAACAATTCACCAAAAATCAGCCCTTTGCCCAATCACTCTGCAATTGGGGTGGTAGCCTCCACCCATTAGGCACTACCACCCCACCCCACTCTTTTGGCCCCAGGACCCGTTTTTTAATCCGAATTGATTCAGATTCGGATTAATTTGGATCCGAATCGAATCGGGGGTGATTCGGAAGGGCCAGATTCAGATCCTAAATGAATTGGGGTTGTTTCGATTCAGATCCTAATCGAAACACCGAAAATCCTAATTGCACACCCCTAATTAAGATATGACAATGGTTACTAACAAGCCCATTAAGATTCCATTATGATCATTTTTCCTACTTAAGCATGCCATAGATATTCTGCCTCTGAAGGAACTTTGAACCAACAGATTGTGGGGGAAAGTATCAAGAGCAAAGAAGGAAGGAAGACAGACCTTCCTTTCCTCTCCTTTTACTCCATTGACCTATAAAAGAAAGTCAGCTAGAAAGGAGAAAACTGTGGGACAGTAACAAACATTTCAAAGCCAGTATAGCCTATCCAGGATTAAAGTTTTTCTAGCCAGCTTTTTACAAGTTGTTCTGGTTAGGACTAATCTGACTACTTTCCTTTCACTATAATCTTAATTGATCATTACCATCTTCACAAGTTAGCCCACTTCAGCCTTAAATGTTCATGCATCTGTCATCTTGAATTGGGGTGGATGACATCATTACAAACTACATTTGAGCCATCCCTATGTGTCCCTACAACTATAGCAAATTTGATTCAAATCAGTTAGGCGGTTCATAAGCTAGCCCAGTTATACCTCAAATGTTCATGCATCCGCCATATTGAATAGGGTGGATGACATCCTTACAAACTACACCATTGAGATGTCTCTATGTGTCCCTACAGCTATAACAAATTTTGTTCCAATTGGTTAGAGAGTTTGAGTTAGCCCACAGCTATAACAAATTTGGTTCAAATCAGCTGGGGGGCAGGGGTTCAAGTCAGCCCATTTGCACCTCAAACATTTACGTGTCCGTCATCTTGAATCAGATTGGATTACATAATCACAAACTACACCACTGAAGTGTCCCTATGTGTCCCTACAACTCCACTAAATTTGATTCATATTGGTCCAGGCATTGCAAAGTTGATGTGGGACACATATATACACACACAAATGCACACAGGCACACACACAATGCCAGGTGATCTCATAAACTTGCTTCCCTTAAGGGAAGTAGGCTAAAAATTTCATATATCATATTTCTTTCCTATCTTTTAAGCCCAGAGTCCACAAGGTAACTAATACAACAAATGTTAACAGCAGTACATCAAATAATCAATATTTTATGGTTGCCGCCTGCTTGTTTGGTGGCAGCTCGGGACTGGGCCTTCTCTGTAGCTGCCCCAGGGTTCTGGAATACACTCCCTGTTGAAATAAGAGCATCTCCTTCTCTGCTTGCTTATAGGAATACCCTCAAGACTTTCCTTTTCCCCCCTAGGCTTCTAACTGAAATTTTAATTTTAATGATTTTTATTTACTGAGATTGTTTTTATCTGTTTTATAAATTTTAACAGTTTTATATTGTTTTTACATTTTTTATGTTATAACTTTGTACTAGAGATGTCAGTATAGAGAAATATGAAAAATAAATAAACAAATATTAAATACTAGCTTAACCCATGCAGAGCATCTGCGCGCTAGTTCTTGATTGCTACCCTCACCCCCTGCCACAGCCCCTCTCACCTCAGAGATCTTTCCACCCTCACCTGAGCTGCACTCTTGCTCATCCTCCTCCATCCTGTTGCTTCCATGCCCCTCACCCCACTTGGTCACTCCTCCATCACTTTACTCCATCCCCCTCACCCCTCTTGGTTGTGGCTACAGTGTTGTGGTGCCTATAGGTCAAGCTGCAGCCCCCTATCCCCAGAGGACCCCCCACCCTCACCTGAGCCCTGCTTCTGCTCCTGCTCCTCCCTACAGGAGCAGCAGCAGCAGCAGCAGCAGCAGCAGCAGTGGTTGACCTGGCCCTTCCTCACTACTGCTGCCACCAACATGGCCGCTCGTTCCCCTCAGGCCACAGACAGGCTCGGGCCCATCCATTGCTTGCCTGTCTCCCTCCGCCAATGGCCTTGCTAGCCCAAAAGAGCAGCAGTGGTTGACTGGGCCCTTCTTTGTTGCCAATAGGCACCACCATGGCTGCCCGTTCCCCTCAGGCCACTGACAAGCACGGACCCGTCCCTCGCCCTTCCTTCTTTCTCTCTTTCCCTCCCTTATTTTTATCTCTCCTCCACTCGCTCTTCCCATCTTCCCCCTTCTCTCTCTCTCTCTCTTTCTCTTTCTCTTTCTCTTTCTCTCTGCCTTCCTGAGTTAACAGATCTTGTTCATCTTGTTTCCTCATCTAATTCATACAACAGCAGCCTCCTTCTCCTGAGGGGGCTCTTTCCTCCCTCACGACCCCTCTCTTCACAGACCCCTGCCCACTATCCATTTATATATATATTGATTCCTCTCCTCTGCAATCAAGAACATCTTCAGACCAGTAACAGTTGCATTCCAACTTACCTTAACCATCACAGGCTCTTCCTCCCTATTAGGGATGGGCCCGGACTGGTCCGGAGGCCATTGAAAAGGCCTCTGGACCGGTCCGGACCAGTCCGGACCTGGGTGGTTCGGTCCGGGGGTGGGGGGTAGCTTTAAGAGCGGTGGGAGGGTTTACTTACCCCTCCCGCCGCTTTCCCACTCTGGCGCCATAATGTAATGAGTAATTGGGGCAGCAGGATACCTCCCTGCCGCCCCTTCCCCGATCTTGCTCTACAGAAACTCCCAGTGATCCTTTGTGTGCGTGCACGTCAGTGACGTGAAGCGTGCGCACAATGTGCACGTGGGCAAAGGATTACTGGGAGTTTTTGTAGAGCAAGATCGGGGAAGGGGCGGCGGGGAGGTATCCTGCCGCCACAATTACTCATTACATTACGACGCCAGAGCGGGAAAGCGGCAGGATGGGTAAGTAAACCCTCCCGCCGCTCTTAAAGCTACCCCCCACCCCAGTGCCGGACCGCAGTGTGGCGGTTCCGTGCACACCCCTACTCCCTATCTGCATATGGAATCCTCACTGCCCAATCACCATGGTGCTTCTTCTCATGAACTCTCACGAGAGCTGCCACACATGGGATTAGCCACGGGTATGCCTTAGAGAATTATATAGATAGATAGAAACTGAATACAAAATAAAAATACACTAATAAAAAGAAAGAAAAGTTCAACATAATATTTCTACACAGTAGGAGATTGCTCACCCTCAGAACTTTCTGAAATACACCTGTTTTAGTGGCCATATTGCTAACATGGATTATGATAGGTAACTGCTGTATCAATCCTATTTTGGATGTTTTACAGTTTACTGTGGGTTATAACTACTTTTTCAAATGAAAAAAGGTAAAGACCACTTTAACTCACAGGTTTGCATGTTCAAATGAACCCACTTACAAAAAATAACAATGCTAGAATTATCAGACAGATAAAGTCAGGCAGAGAAGCTCACCTGCTTTTTTGTATTTTCAGCCTACCTTTACCTGATTCCCTAGGTAGGCAGCTTTTCTCTGCTATGGGTGTTTATTTTCATTACAGATGTGACTTGTGGGCTGAGTTTAATTCATGAACCCACAAAAACACTACTGCAATACAGAACCCTTAGGCTCTGAATAGATAAGAAAGTTCTGTAAGATTAAGTCAAGAAGTTGAGATTATACCTCCCACCAAAATCCTCAATCCTCTCCATTCAACACTAAACAACACAGTGAGTTTAACAAGATAATGCAAATGCCGTCTTCACAAGGCAGCCCCCAAGTTAACATCACTGTAACACAGAGGGGTACCTTTTTGACCACTTGACTTCCTTTGACATTAAAAGTTTCACAGCTAAATCCCCTATACCCTAATCTGACAAATGTATCCAAATGGAAAATTACACTCTACACGTCTTCTTTCAGGATGGGGACATGTTTTGCTATATAGCGGCACATGCACCGCTAATCAGCATTTAACATGGAGATCCTATTTCATGCTTTAAATCTCCAAAGCAGAGCAGAAAAAGTCTGCTGTGTCTGAAGTGTGGAGCTAGTTGAGTTATTCATTGTGAAGAAATTAGCCCCTTTCCTATTCACAAGCCATTCAGAAAATGATCTTTGATTTCTGGGAATGTAATTGTTATTCATAAGATCCGTCAAATAGTCTGAAAAATGATTTTTTTTAAGGTTATGAGTTGTTTGAGGGCTTCTCTTGCACAATTTTCTGAAGTGTTGTGTACTATGAATCACAAAGCATGGCTTATATTACCCATTCTTCTTAAAAAGTGGGAGAATCTCAAAATGTAAAATACTAAAATAGTAAATGAGTCATTTGGAGATGTCTGTTTTACTATCACTCTGCTCATGGCTAGGTAGGTACTATTCTGTCCCCAGAATCTGCAGTCATGTGTAATGCTCACCACAAGCAGGAATCACTGATTGTTAATATCCTCACAAACCTTACTAATGTTTGAAAGTATGCAAATTTTATACCCATAATGAATTATTCAGACCACGTGTTTACCATATGCAGGGCACAATTTGGACTGGAAACAGCAGCTCCCCACCCCACCCCAACCCTCTCCTTGTGCAGTGTTGTGAAAATTGGCACTTAGAGTATACTACACATTCATTCGAGTGCCCTGAGAAACACCCACAATATTCAGATAATCAGAAGTTTGGGCAAATTGGAATACTGGTTATGTTGCAAGCTGGTTTGCACGATACAGCCCCCAGGACATGCGCTTAGGAAGGGGATGCAACTCACCAAGACATGCCAACAACTTCATGGACATCACAATACCTTCCTGCTGGATCCCTTTATCACATGGGGGGTGGCGGGGAACTGTTCATCAAAATGTCCCCTATGCACACAAACCAAGCACCAAGGATGTCTCAAAGGGTGCACTTGTGGTGTTTCCCCTGTATAACTGCATGTGCCAGGAACTGCATCATGTGAACTGGCCCAATGTCTATTTAGGTGACAAGGAGATATCTAGATATACAAAGAAATACATACAGGCCAAGACTACTGCCCTGCTCAGCAGCTGCATTCATCCCTGAGCAGAAGCAATATTGGTGACTTTTAAAGAGAGGGTGGTCAGGTGGCTGATGGCTTCTAAGTCCCCTCTGTCTGGGCATATCTACACAATAGGCTTAAATAACAGCCATTTCTTCTTCAAAGAGTAACCCCTGCAAACTGTAGTTCTGTGAGGGTGGGCCAGGAATCTCTTAACACAATATTATCCATACCTCACCAGACTACAATTCCTAGAATTCTGTGGGGGAAGTCATGACACTGAAGCCTGTGAGAGTATCATGCCTCCTCTCTGCAGCCCTATTTGCACCTCCTCCTCCACCTGTTCAGTGAATCATGACTGCTGGCCCTGCCCTCAACATCATCACACTCACTGGCCCCATCTCTTCACCTCCATGTGTTCAGGTAAAAATCTGAAATGTACACACTTACACCTTCAGATAGGGTCTCCCCATGATCAAGAACCATTTGTAATAAGTACTTGTAAGTGTTATGGCTGGGGGAAAGGTCTGAATATTGTTGTTGTTGTTATTATTATTATTATTAATTTTACATTTATATCCCGCTCTTCCTCCAAGGAGCCCAGAGCGGTGTACTACATACTTGAGTTTCTCTTTCACAACAACCCTGTGAAGTAGGTTAGGCTGAGAGAGAAGTGACTGGCCCAGAGTCACCCAGCTAGTTTCATGGCTGAATGGGGATTTGAACTCGGGTCTCCCTGGTCCTAGTCCAGCACTCTAACCACTACACCACGCTGGCTCAGAATAGGACTTTCCTTGTTTAGCTTCACAGAGTATTGCTGCCTTAGGTTTGTGAGAGAGGGAAGGAGAATTGTGTCTGTGACAAACATCAGGAATCCAGAGCTTAGCACCCTGGGGTCACCAGGATACTTAGGCATGGCTTACTAAAGATACGATTGTCCCTTCCTCCCCCTGTGACCCTATTCTCATATTTGGCATTGAAGTAAATGTGTACATAAAATTTGCAACAATTATTTCATATCAAAGTGCTTCATGACACTTTTTTCCATTCAAGTGTTAAATGGCAAAAAAGGAGAAGAGCATGATTCCTCCATTATTTAAAACAGCTGAGGAAAAACTCTTCTCTGGGGGGAAAAGTACGCTTGTTTATTTATTTATTACATTTTATGCCCCGCTCTTCCTCCAAGGAGCCCAGAGCGGTGTACTACATACTTAAGTTTCTCCTCACAACAACCCTGTGAAGTAGGTTAGGCTGAGAGAGAAGTAACTGGCCCAGAGTCTCCCAGGTAGTATCAATCATGGCTGAATGGGGATTTGAACTCAGGTCTCCTTGGTTCTAGTCCAGCACTCTAACCACTACACCACACTGGTGTATCCTTTTATTGCTACATACTGTACAATGAAGAAGGATTTGAAATTGAGCTGGTAGGCAGTGTTCCATTTAAGGTGCGCATGTGGGCGCGCTCACACATTTTTGATGTCTACTCAGTTAAATTTAGATCCCACTCAGGTTGAATCAGGAACACCCCACTCTGAATGAATGTGTGTGCACACTGCCTTGATACTGCTGCCCAGAACAAAACTCATTCTGCTGCATACAGATAAAAAAGAGAGAGAGTAAACACTGCTGGTAAGTGTTCTGCTTTTTTAAAAAGGAAATAAACCTGTGGCACAGAGCATGGATGTTTTCAAGCAGGATAGTGATGCATCCAGTGCTTAGCCAGCAGTCTCCACAGACTGCATGCTCCAGCAACAACTTCTTCTTCTTCTTCTTCTTCTTCTTCTTCTTCTTCTTCTTCTTCTTCTTCTTCTTCTTCTTCTTCTTCTTCACCACCACCACCACCACCACCACCACCACCACCACCACCTCACATGTATCTATCTGTTCAGAATATGGATGGAAAACAGTGACAGATTCAGCACAACCCTCAAGGACATGTTCTTCATTGGCACAGAGTGCATATGGGGGAAGGGGAGACTGACAAATTTCACACACACACACACACCCAGGCAATTGCCACTGCTGAATTACTCGAACCCATCCAGAGCATGCATATCTCTCACATAGCACCCATGCTGCGCCAGGGTGTCAGCCAATGTGTTTTGAACAAATTGAATCACTTCCACCCAGTACAGCTTACCCATTCAATGCAGGGAGAATACCCACAATCACATTCTTGCGCATGTGCTAATAGGATTTCTCAGCTGAAATGAACAGGAACCCAGTGCCTGGAAGAGATCTCTGAATTAGAAAACACAGCCAGTCTTGGGGTAGCAATGATGAATTGTTTCCTTTGCTAAGCACGCTCCACCTTAGCTTGCATTTGGATGGGAGATTACACGTGAGCACTGTAACATATTCTCCTTAGGGGATGGGGCTGTAGCTCAATGGAGGAGCAGAATGTCCCAGGTTCACTTCCTGGCATCTCCAAGTAGGGCTAGAAAAGACTCCTGCCTTGGACAGCTGCTGCCAATCAGTGTAGACCAGGGCTGGGCAAACTTGGAGATGTTGAACTACAATTCCCATCATTCTCAGCGACAACTGACCAATGGTCTGCCTTGGTAAGGCAGCTTCATATGTTCCTATGCTTCCCATAGCTAAGAAGACCACACTAATTGTACAGCTTGAACAGGAATCAACAGGGCAGCTGTTATTCCACCCAGCAATCCACTTCTTGACAACTGTCTGCTGAGAAAGATAAGTAGCATGTGAAAGTTTGAAGGAGTGTTGAGCTGGGTGAGGAGAGCAAGGAGTCTTTAATGCTGCGAGAATTGGGACATCTCCAGAGATATTATTTTATACATCACTAAATCAACTACAGAGTCACTGTGCTGGGCTAGCCTGTGGCAGATTTTGAGAAACATGAAAGTACCTCCCCCCCCCCATCTCTGTTAAGGTGCAAAGGACTTGCAGTCTTTAAAACAAACAATTTGTGGCCAAAAGGTACAACCCATGTAAATAGCTGAAGAATGAGTTAGAGCCCTAATCAAAGTTTACATTTCACAAAGCATGGCTTTTAAAAAGGTGGTTTCCATAATGTGTTTGATTTACACATCTAGAGACAGACCCACCACTGGCAGAACTAAGCTTAAACCGACTGAAGTAAATGAATGTGGGCCCACTTATGAGAGCGCTATTTCAGCAGCCTCTACAGTAGATTCATATTTCTCCTCAGAGCTAAAAATACCTTTATATTTGAAGACTCTCCTTTGAGTTTACATCCCTCAGGACGACAGCACTGAACTGCCTGGAGGGGCTTTTGTGAACAGAGAACTCACTAAATGTGATCACAACATACTTTACAGCATGAGTTGAGTCCCAGGGGATCTCCCACATAAAATTCCTAAACACTGAGGAGAGGTAAAGCTGTCTGTCTAATCTATGGAAATGCAAGTTTCAGGCACTGTCAAACTGGAATTTTAAAGAACAAACTCACTTTAAAAGACCAGACTTCTTTTCCCTCCAGTGCAGTGGAGGGGAAAAAAGATGATAAGATTATCTTTTCCTAAATTTCATACATAGTAATTACTGAGTATCCTATGCATCCAGATTACTTAGAATAAATTGTCAAAGTAAATTGGCTATTCTTTCAACATTGGTAAATTATTCTTCTATTGTGGATGCTGGCTTGATCATTCAAATACAGTAATTTTCATTTACTTAGTGTCTTTGACATTTTTAGAATAACTACTGTGTCATTACTTTTAGAAACCTATTAGGTAATTGTTATGGTATGGAAAGATTGTCCGTCCAGCTTTAAAACAAGAGAATCGATGATCAGGAGACGTAGGTCATATACAAAGTAGGTCTGAAGTAAAATTAACAGGACTTTGGAGAAAAAATTAAATCCATAATAAGTACTATCTGTAGGCATATTTCCTTAGCTTGATTCTTGTTTCACAATGGGGTGAGATTGATGCAAGTGAGGTCAGAATCAAGCACAACCGTAGATGGTGTGCTGGCTTAGCTCTGTCTGTTATTGTGGCACCAAAGTCTGTGTGCTCTGTATGTATCCCCCCCACCCACACTCCAGAGAGAAACTTCAGTGATATACCACAAGATGAAGCTTTAATACAAAGCCCAGTGAATGGGCAAATTCATTCACATGCACATATTCATATCAAGTTTGTTCTTAAAAGCTAGCCACCTTTAGGCATGTCTTCTTTGCCAATATGACTGAAATACATGATGTTTTCATTGCCTTGTACTGTGTAATACTGGGTTGCTATTCAGCCGTGAGTGGGTATCTCTTCAGAAAGAGTTGTAGTTTAAATGATTTTATCATAACGATTCCATTTGTATTTTCTAATGTTATGTAAAAAAAAGGCAGAAATTGTCCACTCTAATTAAAATCCTAATTGTTTGAATCTCAACCATATGCTCAACAGAAGATGGTTTCATATTTAAAAATGTAGGAACCAACATCTGTAGTATCCTATCTGCTAATCCGCTGTTATTTAAAAGTTTGTCTTAGTGCGAATGAGAGGGGCGGAGTCAAAAGGGCAGAGGGAGAAAGGAGAGGAGTAAAGTTGAGTTGTTTCTCAGAACAATTCTTGATTGAACCTATAACAGGTGCCCGGTGCCAAGGGAAGGAAGCAGGTACAAAAGCCTCCTCTCACTCCCCCCACCCTTTCTTTTTGTCCCTTGATTTCTTAAGAATAATTGTCATGCTTTCTCTTCTCAAGATTCTCATTTCTCTTCTTAAAACTCTCATTTCTTAAAATAAATCAGAATAGGCACAATTACATCGCTCTATTCCGGCACTATTAACCAAGGTACAGGATACCTGAATAGAGGGGGAATGGAAGACTGCCAATTACACACACCCACACCCACACCCATGCCAGTGTGCTCAATAGCCATGTCTTGGACATCTGTTACAGGTTCAGTCAAGCATTTTACCTTTTAAAGTGGTAGCTCCCTTACATTTAGCAAAGAGAGACAATTGCCCCTATTCAGCCCAGCAGAGCATCCTCTCAGTGGCTGTTGCTGGTGTGTGTCTCCCTTCTCTTTTTAGATTGTAAGGTCCTTTGGGGCAGAGAACCCTTTTTATGTTCAGTTTGTGAACTTCTTGTTGAAAACTGGTAGATAAATATCACTATTAAGGTCCATATCCAGTTACTTCAATGGGGCGAGTGGTTCATGCGGGCATGACCATAGCAGTACTCTTGGCACCCATGGGAGCATCAGAATGTGGCATATATTCCATATTTATTTAATGTGACCTTTCTTCTGCCAGGGAAATGTACATAGTTCTTATCCCCTTGCTTTTATCCACAAAACAACTGTGTGAGGGAGGTGACCTAGTGTGCTTCATAGATGTATAGTGATTTGGACCCATGTCTCCCCCCCCCCCACTACTAATCTAATGCTCTAACCTCTACACCAGATTCCATCAGAAGTACCTGCAAGCGCTGTGCAAAATGAGCCGGTGCCACCCCTGAGAATATTGGAAGAGGCCGTCATCGTCACCATCCATGTTCTAATCCTCACAATCCTTGTGGGCAAACATGCAGAGAATACCAAACTCACAATGGAGGACAGAAAGACTT